>NC_065444.1:142301613-142424113 GCF_917563875.1 Diabrotica virgifera virgifera | reverse complement strand
AATACCTCTCTAATAAATTTAATTAAGAACATCCAAAAAAATAGTTAATAGTTTTTCCAAATTAATCATATAATGTGTTGGAATGTAGCTTAACGATTCCGCTCTGTAAGTTTTGATTTTTTTTGTAAGTATTTTTTAATTATTATTTGTTTCTTATTGAAATTTTAGTGTACTCCTGAGGAAGCCAATAACCATTGGAGAAATATAGAGTTTTCGAGAAAATAGAATCGTTTTAATTTTTGACCGCAAAACCTGATAAAAACACCTTTTTTACTTACTAAACGGTCGATAAGATATAAAAAAAAATAAAAAAAAAAATAACTAATATATATATATATATATATATATATATATATATATATATATATATATATATATATATATATATATATATATATATATATGAAAATTACTAAGTTCTCGGGAAGAACCGCGTTGAGAATTTATAACTCGACGTTTCGGCACCCTTTTTGGAGCCATTATCAAGAGGGGTATGGTTCCGTTCGAGTTCGGGGTCTCAATCTGCCTACTCCCCTCACTCGTGACGTACCAGTAGTGTCTTGTTCTCTAGGAGAACGGTCAAGCGGCACTGAGGTCTCAATCTGCCTACTCCTCAGTGTCGAGTGACGACCTGTCTTCGCCTGTGTAGCTCCTTTTATACTCTCAGTGCGCGCGGGAACTGTATGCGCGGGAGAGGCCTGAGTGGGATCGACTGACGTGGGGATTCGCCGAAGCAGCGGTCGCCATGTTGCCGGCAGTCTTTTGGCGTCATCGCGTGTGTTTAGGCTGTGAGGGCGTTTTTCAATTTCGATGGCTTCACGGATGATTCTCGATTTTAAGGAGCGGACAGGGGCGATGGTTTTTGCTTTCTCGAAATCTATTTGGTGACTTGTCTGAATATGATGTTGGGCAAGGGCTGAAGTAGTGTCGGAATGTTTTACAGATATGGAATGTTCGTAGATACGGTTTTGGATTCGTCGGTTTGTCTGTCCTATGTATGTCCGTGGGCAACTGGAACAAGGTATCTCGTAGACACCATGGTCTTCATTGGGGATCTGGTCTTTTACGGATCTGACAAGATTGCACAACTTGGAGTGAGTAGTGAAGACGGTTTTGATATTTAGAGGGGTAAGAATTCTACTAATCTTGTCAGTGACACCTTTGATAAAAGGTAGAAAGATTTTGGGTTGATCGGGCGGCAAGTTTTCTTTATTAGATGGAATGGGATTTAGATGTTTCTGAATGCTCCTATTGATTTGGGTTTTATGGTAGCCGTTTTGTAAGAGTGTTTGCCTTATTGAATTTATTTCAGATGGTCTGTGATTGTCGTCACTAAGCCTTATAGAGCGAGAAACATGAGTGTTGACAACTGAACTGAGTTGGGCGGGGTGATGATGTGACTGGGCATTGAGATACCGATTTGTATGGGTGGGTTTTCGGTACACGGAATAGGAAAAACTGTGAGGTGGCTGTTTTTGAATAAGTACATCAAGGAATGGTAAAGACTCCTCAGACTCAACTTCCATCGTGAATTGAATACTGGGGTGTATTCCATTCAGGTGGGAGAGGAAGAGATCTAACGTATCTTTACCATGGGGCCAAATGACAAAAGTGTCATCAACGTACCGTAACCAGCAAGTGGGTAACATCCACTATATTTTCTAAGTCTGCAACAAACCTATCTAGTCTGACATCTTTACCAACACAGGGCACACTAAATTTAGGTCCCAATGATAAGAAATTTGCGACTTCTTCCGGTATGGCTATGCTAGAGATATTTTTAAACCATTTGCTGTTGTCTTTAAATACACGGTTGTGTTTTTCGTTATTGCTGTATAGTCGTTCAAATTTGTTGATGTTCGTAAGTTTTATTTTCTCAAATTCAGATCTAAATTTTCTTTTCAGACGATTTTCGTATTCACGTATCATATCAGTTGGAAGAATCTCAGAAAGTTCAGATTTGATGTTACATATAAGTCGATTATATCTCGAGATGTTATTGCAAGTAATTTTTATTTCTAATGCTAATGTTTTTCTGTTAGTGCTCGACATAAAACTGTTAATCCTATTAGTCATGCTAAAATTGTTACCTGTTGTCAATAAGTAATATAGATTTTTGGTGCCGTCTTGAACGTGTCGTGGAAACGTGTTTGATGTTCTACACCTCAATAAGAAAATTCTTCTATTGGTGACACTTGCTAGCTTGATGTTGATGCTTGACCATTGCTTCATTAACTTTGTTGTTGTATAGCCATAGGTGTTTGATATTTGTTGATAGAAACCCATCATTTATACAGAACTGGATTCGAAATCCGATGTATTTCGTGGTATAGAATATACTTGCACGGTCGGTAAATACATCGGATTTTGAATCCAGTTCTGTATAAATGATGGGTTTCTATCAACAAATATCAAACACCTATGGCTATACAACAACAAAGTTAATGAAGCAATGGTCAAGCATCAACATCAAGCTAGCAAGTGTCACCAATTGGGACCGTGCAAGTTCGGCAAAGCGACCTCTATTTCTACGCTCTGTACTTTTATTCGCACTTTTAATTATATTGGCCAATTATATTAGTCCTGGTTGCTGGATAATTGTCAAGGCCATAGTCCAAAAAAATAAGATGCAGGTTATGTTATGCAAACGTAAACAAATGTATGTAGTAAATAAAATTAGTTATTAAAATGCAGTACTGCAAGCAAAATACAATTAATTAATTAATTAAATTTACCTTTATATAATAATTGCATATCATATCAATATTGTGGAGCAATATATAATTTTTCTGCTTCAATGACAGAAGGTATGAAATATACGTCAATTTGACAATTTCAATTGAGAATATGAATTATTTAAGATAGTTGTAATATTTCTACGCGACTCGCGCACGGTCGTTTCTCGTTTCCCTTCCAAGTACTTGCACACCGCGAATAGAAGAATTTTCTTATTGAGGTGTAGAACATCAAACACGTTTCCACGACACGTTCAAGACGGCACCAAAAATATACATTACTTATTGACAACAGGTAACAATTTTAGCATGACTAATAGGATTTACAGTTTTATGTCGAGCACTAACAAAAAAACATTAGCATTAGAAATAAAAATTACTTGCAATAACATCTCGAGATATAATCGACTTATATGTAACATCAAATCTGAACTTTCTGAGATTCTTCCAACTGATATGATACGTGAATACGAAAATCGTCTGAAAAGAAAATTTAGATCTGAATTTGAGAAAATAAAACTTACGAACATCAACAAATTTGAACGACTATACAGCAATAACGAAAAACACAACCGTGTATTTAAAGACAACAGCAAATGGTTTAAAAATATCTCTAGCATAGCCATACCGGAAGAAGTCGCAAATTTCTTATCATTGGGACCTAAATTTAGTGTGCCCTGTGTTGGTAAAGATGTCAGACTAGATAGGTTTGTTGCAGACTTAGAAAATATAGTGGATGATATTCCAGATGAATCAAAGGATGTCGTACGAGCTAGAGCAACCAATATCATAACTAATTATGTGAACCACACTACAACAAACAAACCAAACCACTTCAACAGGATGTTTGAAAAAACACGCAAGTTTTTGAAATCAAATCCAGATCTATACATTTTGCAATCAGACAAAGGTGGGTGTACGGTTGCCATGGATAAATCAGAATATATGGATAAAACTGTGATAATGCTACAGGATTCTTCCACGTACACCAAATTAAACACTGATCCAACGGTGAAAATACAAACCAAATACAACAATATTATTAAGAACCTGAAATCCATAGGTGAGATAGACGCTAATGCTGCAAAACAACTAATGATCTACAACTCGATGTTTCCAAAGTTATACTGTCTACCAAAAATTCAGCTCAATCAACTCCACTACATACAACATCTCGAAATACTTGGCAAACATTCTAACTGCCACTTTTGAATATCAAACTAATTATAATGTGAAAGATACATTTACGTTTGTAGAACTAATTAAGAATGTTACAATTCCTCAAACCTATGTACCTATATCCTTAGATGCGGTTCGCTTTTCACGAATATTCCTCTCAACTTGAATATTGAAATTTTAGAGCAAAATTGGCACTTAATAGAATCCAACACCACACTAAGTAAGAATAATTTCTTTTTCGATTTTATTTTTTCTAATGTTTACTTTTCTTTCGGTGGAACTTTTTACTCACAAATCTTTGGCACTCCCATGGGCCATCAGCCCCATTCTAGCCACCATAGTTTTAGATCATCTATTTAATATAGTAATTCCACGACTACCGTTCAAGTTACCGTTCATATACAAATATGTGGATGATGTGATAAGTGCGATCCCCGAGGACTCTATTCAAACTACACTGGACCTCTTCAATGGATTTCACAAACACCTACAATTTACCGTTGAGGAGGAGAAAGAACAAAGTGTGCCCTTTTTAGACACTAAGGTGATAAGAACCACAGAGAACAAGATACTTTTGGATTGGTATCAGAAACCAACTGACTCTGGAAGATATATAAATTATTTCTCTCAGCACTCGAAAAGCCAAAAACAAAACACTGTTGTGGCAATGAAAAACAGAATTTTACACATCAGCAATGACCTGTTCACACAAAAGAATTTAAAAACACTCTATAACATATTCTTGAACAACGGCTATCCAAGTAAAATTCTTAAGCAACTGATATATAACTCAGACTTATACGACGGGCAACGTGACAACAGACCATCAGATCCCGTGATTTACAAAAAGTTGCCCTTCATAAATGGCTTAACCAACAATATAATCAAGCTGCTGAACGGAATTCCTAAAATCAAAATAGCGAAATACAATAGAATATCCAACTATAGCTTATTCTCGAAGCTTAAAGACCAGACACCGCTTCTAAATCAGAGTCATATCATCCATCAACTTTCTTGTCTCGAATGTGATGGGCAGTATATAGGACAAACATCGCAATGGTTGAAACAAAGAATAACCCAGCACAAAAGTGATTGTAAAACACACAAAAATACTTGTGCAGCAACACACCATTCCATAACAACAGGACACCAATTTAATTTGTCAGATATCAAGATCTTAGATACAGAAAGCAATTATAAGAAAAGATTGTTTCTCGAGATGTACCACATAAACAGTAATAAACGTTCAATTAATTACAAATCAGACACAAGTAGATTAAGCGAAATTTACTGCAATGTTTTAAAATTCGAAAAATAGCAGAATATTAAACAGATGGCTCGATATTGGAACTTTTGACCCTTAACACATGTGAGAAAAGATACCTGACTCAGTGCCGCCCTCGACGTTCTCGTGAAACGACATGCATAGCTTTAAGTTAAATTGCTTTATATAACATACCTACAACAATTCGTAAGTTATATCATTGTAATATTATATTTGTACCTAACTGTTAGTTAATTTTGTAGTTTGTTCCTGATGAAGATGAAAAATTAATAAATACTCATCGAAATATCGAATTCAACAGAATTAAATGTAGTTTCAATCTAAGCCACAGACCGCAATTCCCGATAATTTCAACACTGTTTTATAGTGTTATAGAATATATATATATATATATATATATATATATATATATATATATATATATATATATATATATATATATATATATATATATATATATACAGTATGTCCCTGTAAGTTGTATCCATATGGAAAACTTTTTTATTATTAATTTTACAAAAAAAAGTCATTCTTCATAAAAAGCTCTGCATGGTCCAAAACCTAAGATTCAACCATCAGATATAAAATTTTATGAATATTATACGAGGTATGTCAAAAAGTTTGAATTTCACGCAAGAGTAAAGTAGCTTTATTTTTCACAATATTGAAAATTGCTATTATGAAAAGTTGTTTGGAATTAAAAACTATATTTTAATATGCAATTACATCCTTCTAATTGAATTTTTTTTTTTGAAAAATTATGGATAACTAACATTATTTTCAGTTATTTCAGTTCTGATAACTCTTTTATTATTAATTTTACGAAAAAAAGTGATTCTTAATAAAAAGTTCTGCATGGTCTTAAAACCTAAAATACAACCATCTTATGTCAAATTTTATCAATTTTATACAAGGTACCTATGTCAAAAAATATGAATTTGGCTCAAGAGTAAAATACCTTTATTTTTCACAATATCGAAAATTGTTATTATGAAAAGTTATTAAGAATTAAAAACCATGTTTCAGTATGTAATTACATCCTTCTTATTGAAATATTTTGAACTATAAAGGTACTTTACTTTTGATCTAAATTTATCTTTTTTGACACACCTCGTATAAAATTGACATAAGATGGTTGTATTTTAGGTTTTAGAGTATTTTAGATCATGCAGAATTTTTTATTACGAATCACTTTTTTCGTAAAATTAATAATAAAAGAGTTATTAGAATTAAAATTACTGAAAATAATGTTAGTTATCCATAATTTTTCAAAAAAAAAAAAAATTTTCAATTAGAAGGATGTAATTGCATATTAGAATATAGTTTTTAATTCCAAACAACTTTTCATAATAGCAATTTTCAATATTGTGAAAAATAAAGCTACTTTACTCTTGAGTGAAATTCAAACTTTTTGACATACATTTTATATCTGATGGTTGAATCTTAGGTTTTGGACCATGCAGAGCTTTTTATAAAGAATAACTTTTTTTCGTAAAATTAATAATAAAAAAGTTTTCCATATGGATACAACTTACAGGGACATACTGTATATATATATATATATATATATATATATATATATATATATATATATATATATATATATATATATAAGATTATGGTATTCTTGACTGTATATTCAAATATCAAGCAGTGATTCTTGAGGATGCAGTCTATTTTGGCCAACAAGACACAGGAAACTCTTTGACTTACTGTCAAGCTTTCGAATTTATTTTAATTCTTTTTCAAGACATCTGTTGACAAAAATATACAAATATAAAAATTATGTAGGTACTTACAATTTTCTTAATTACTTACTAGTCATGAGATTACATTGAAAAAATTTGAAACTTTACCAAAAGGACAATTATGCACATAGGTATGAAAAATTATTTTAAAAACTTCAATTATGTTGTCATGTTTGAAATATGTCACGAAATATATAAAGTGTATATACTTTATGTAGAAGGAAAGTAAAACTAGTAACAATATAAATTTTTATTAGATTTTATTAGTTTGATCTATGAAAAATAAATTAAGTTCAATTAGTCCAGTCAATTTGTCTAAAGTATATATAAATTTTGATGTTGGATTGTATGATAGAAAATCAGATTATGATGTGCTAATTTTTTTGTTGATATGCTAATATGTAACAATAAATGTTACTTAATTTGTCTATATCGGATTTTCTATTTATACATTTTTTATTTTTCTGTATATGTGTCATTTCAAAAAATGAACAGAAGAGGTTATTTATACTCTCAAAATATACATATACTCTCAAAAGGAGTGTAGATAAGTCGTCGAATACCTGCTCCAACATCTGAAGAGCTTAAAATTGCTCTCATTGAGGAATGTACCAGTTTTCCCCAAAAGAACATAATTAGTTATTGCTAAATCGAACGATGAGTGTCATCCAGACACGTGGTAGCAACACACATTATTGAAACGAGTGATACTTGTCTTTTATTAACTCTATAATTCACTTATTGGTATAATTGTACTGGTACATCGAAATTTTCAATGCATTTAATATTTTCGTCAGGTGACGTGCTACATGAGTAACTGACTTTACACTTTACTAATACACAATTTATTTAATTTGATATAAATAAGAAAAAAATAAAAAGATAAATAAATTCTTAAATTTTATGGGTGCCCCGTTTCCTCTAACGTGCAGTGTATTTAAAATGAAGATCTATAGAAGATAATACTAATCTTCAATTTTTTTATCAATTAAAAAATTATAGTGGAGGATTATTTGATTTTCTATCCTACAAAGTTTAATTTTTATTTTATTATGTAAAATGCAAATTAAAAGTTTTTACACCTGAAAATTATTACCAATGAGCCTTAAGATACGCAATTATGAATATTAAAAACAACGAATCCTTAATACTTAAAAACTGTATTAAACCTCATTATACTAATTATTATAAAACTCACAATAACCTAAAAATAAAACTCATTTTCGACCGGAAAAGGTAAAAAATATAAAATTAAACTTGTAAACAGTGTAAAAACTCGGAAAGGCCCGAACAAACATTATATTTACTTCAAAACGATAAAGAATGTCATAATTAGTGTTGCTTAACCTTCGTTAACAGAAAAACAAAGATAAGAATATATTAACATTAATGACTGTTAGTGTCAGGTCGACTCGCATCGCTACCATGTTGGCTGTGAATACTTTTAAACAAACATGTGTAAATCAAGCGAAATATTTACATATCTATCGAAATTTATTACGAAAAGTGTCTTTTAAATTATCCGATATTGGTGAAGGTATCAAAGAGGTTACAGTGAAAGAATGGTACGTAAAAGAAGGTGACAAAGTTTCCCAGTTCGATAATATCTGTGAGGTACAAAGTGACAAAGCTTCCGTAACTATAACAAGTAGATATGACGGCGTGATTTCCAAATTGTATTACAATGTGGATGATACCGCCCTAGTTGGAAAGCCTTTGATCGATGTTGAAGTAGAGGGCAGCGAACATATAGAAAAAAAATCTGAAGAGGAATCTTTACGAGAGATAGAAGTGTCCTCAAGATCTGACATTACCGCAAATAGCCTTTGCATACCCTCAGTAAGACGATTAGCTAAAGAACATAGTATAGATCTAAACAAAGTTCAAGGAACTGGGAAAAATGGAAGAATCCTTAAGGAGGATATCCTCAAATTCTTAGGAGGATCCATAGATAATACAGAATTAATTGACCAAAGGGAAAAAGTTAAATGTGAATCGACAGAAGGTGATAACATAGAAGTAATTAAAGGATTTCAAAAATCAATGATAAATACGATGACTGAAGCTCTAAAAATTCCTCATTTTGTATATGGTGATGAAATTAAGATAACTGAGGTATCCAAATTGAGAAATATTTTAAAAAATAAACACGATAGGCAGATATCGTCACTACCATTTTTTGTTAAAGCAATATCTAATTCTTTAAAGAAGTATCCAATAGTAAATTCATCTGTAGACAAAAAAGTGGAGAATATTATATATCATAAAGCCCACAATATAGGTAAGATTTTTAAATGTTTTTATTATTGATATAGGTTGAAGTCTACAAAACAATGGTAAATTATGTAACAAAATTGATTTTTTTCAAGTATTTTTTCTCTTTTTAATAACCACCTCTAGAAACTATTTTTTAACAATATTTATGAAGTATAAAGTATTTATTCTGTATCTTAGATTTGTAACTTAATAATTCGTCTACAAATCTTTCCAAATTTTTCCATGTGATTTATCAACCGACCTTCATCTTCGTGCCTTAGGTACGACCCTGTATGTACATATGAACGAACCCAGACTATGCCTAGAAGCGAAATCACAGCTACCGAAGAAAGCATTTGCTAACTCATATACACTATGCGTCAAAAAAAACTGGTACAACTCTTATAAATCGTGTTTTTCAAGTTGTGTAAGTTGATCTTGTCACAAGTGTCATTCTAATTTCTAGGACAATGTTGCCAGTTCAACGAAAATATTATATCAAACTAGGTAAAAACGGGGCTGTGCGACAGACCGCATTTTTTAATGTACTAAAAACTACAACAATTGTAATTTTCCCTTATCTCAATTAAGTATCCATACATTGATTCGTGTTTTATTATAATTTATGAAAATATTTCAATTCAAAAATATTGATAGATAATAAATCTTGACATGACTTTAAATTATTATGTTTAATGTCAAATCGAGAGGTGTGATTAGTTTCTCGTAAATTGAAGGACAAAACTGCATTAAGTTGTGTAGAATAATAAATAAAACACACTGGAAAAATTAAAAATTTAATTTTAAATTAATACAAAATGAACAACTTTTACAGTGAACAAGTTTGGAATTTAAATATATGTACATATTACAGTTCGGAATATACATTTGAAACGTTATTTTTTTGTATTTAGATTTAGTGCAATTCCGTTATCTGTGATGGCAACAACGACGTGATTCACGAACAATAATTGTCAGTCTGAACATAGGTTTATATTGGGAAAAAAAAGTGTACCAGTTTTATATGACGCGAAGTGTACATACTAAACGTAAAACCAAAGCAGCCAAAGCTAAAACGCGATTCTAATATACCCTTTTATAATCCAATATATTTTATTCGTATTAAAATACTATTCAGTATCTTATGCACCTGTCATTTGTAGCCTAAAAATATTAAATGATCTATTTTATTATACATACACTATAATATTGTTGTTAATTAATCTATTTCGGCAAGAAACAGATTGACAGCATTAATTAGAATAAAAAAATTATAGATATTACACCACTCCAAGAAATTAACGCACCACTTAAAAAATGGGTAATTTTTGAGGTATCGAATTTCCTAAACCTGTTGTCCGATTTCAGTGATTTTTTTAAATATGTTATAGTTATAGCATTATTCTTTAACAATATCGCTGTAATAATATTGTTGCTATTAGACTAAATTAGTTGCTATTAGGTAAATTGTCATTGTATACCAGGTGTACCAATCAAACTGTGTTTTTTTCTCAAAGTTCACCACACCCTGTGGAAGATTGTAGCATTTATAAAGTACTGATATTAAAACCCAACTATAGCCTCTGATTTTCTTAACATTCATCAATACAAGGTGTTTCTAAAATAAGTGAAACAAACTTTAAGGGGTAATTCTGCATGAAAAAATAATGACAGTTTGCTTGATAAACATAATATCCACAAATGCTTCATTTCCGAGATACGGGATGTTGAAATTTTTCTACGAGATGTTGATTTATTTATTTCTCTAAAACCGATTGAGATATGCACTTGGAATTTGGTAGGTTTTAAGAGGTAGTTATTGCGCATTGTTTGACATACAACTAAGAATTTTATATTCTCCATTGGCGCTCATACGGGTCGTATTACACGTATGCACGCCAATGGTGAATATAAAATTCTTAATTGTATGTCAAAAATGCGCAATAACTACTTCTTAAAACTCACCAAATTTCATTTGGATATCTCTACCGGTTTTAGAGCAATAAATAAATCGTCAGTTTGTAAGAAAAATTTCAACACCCAGTATCTCGGAAACGAATTATTTGTGGACATAGCTTTATAAAGCAAACTGTAATTTCTTTTTCATGTAGAATTATCCTTTAAAGTTTGTCGCATACCCTGTATTGATGAAAAACATGGCTAGATGTTAAAATACCTAACTTTTTTATTATCCAACATAAGCGATTGAATCAAAAAACAGAATGTTAAGAAAATCTGACGCTGTAGTTGGGTTTTAATTTCAGTATTTTATAAATGCTAGAATATTCCACAGGGTGTGGTGAACTTTGAAAAAAAAAACACAGTTTTTTTTTTATTTTATTAACGCATCTACCACGCAGGGTCATTAGCGTATTTAGATTACTGTTACAGTTCATATAAATAATATACATAAGTTTACAATATGTGTATTACAATGTGTGTTTGATCAATTATTGAAGTAGTTGGTAATTTTTAAGTTAAGAAAGTATTTTGAGTAGGTATCTATGTTTTCTTCTAGGGCAGGGGTCACCAATTGGCGGACCGCGGTCCGCATCCGGACCGTGAGCTAGTTTTGGGCGGACCGCGATTGAATGCAGAATAAAGTGTTTGGTAATTTTGAAAATGTTTGGCCATGAAATCGTGTACTACCTTTGGCTCAACTTATGTGTGCGAAGTCGCTTTATCAAGAATGAACTTTATAAAAAATCGGTACAGATCTCAGCTAACAGATATCTTAACTCCCTAATAAGAATCAGTTGCACTAAACTCACTCAAAACTTCAGACAGGCTGTCTATAATAAAAAATGTCATTTTTCTCACTGATAATTTAATTTTGTAAAGAGTTTTCCCCTTATTATTATACATACTTATTATAATCATTAATTTTGAATTTAAGTAAACTGCTATATAAAATTGTCACGTGCTTTTTTTTATATTCATTTCCTTTCTAATATAAGTCGATTTAGATGGGAGTACTTTTCAGCTATGCATTTAATTGAAATAGTTTTCAGATTTAATAAGTTTGCAACAAACAGCTTGCATTGAAACTAATGTAGAAAAGAGAACATGTTAATTACCATTTTGTACTATGATTATTTATTTTAAATTTCTCAGTTTCAATAAGTGGATTTAAAGAAAGGGTCATTAACATTCACAATATAAATTCTTAACTGTGTCCAAAATAAAAATTTTCTTATTCGTTTTTTTGCGGATTCCTGTTCAAATATGTCCCTTTTAAACAAATCAGAAGGGTGCCGGGCGAAACAATTTTTTTAAACAAATTCAAAATTACCTTTCTGTCTTTTGCGGGCAATTTTAAACAAATAATGTCTCTTGTCATATTTCTGAAAAGTTGATAGTTTCCGAGTTATCAGCGACTAAAATCTGAAAAATGCGAAAATAAGCATTTTCGATAGGCTTGAAAACTCATATGTAAATTATTAGTGTTCAGGTGGCCAAGTACCTAAATTAAAGTTTATTTATTCCATTTCAAGATTCTAATGAGTAATCGGGGCTTATTTCGCGCGAATTTTCGCGCATAATTAACAATTAAAAACAACGGTCTAAATAATTGAAATAAGCCACGACTACTCATCAGAATCTTGAAATTGAATGTTTAAACTTCAATTTAGGCACTTGACAACCGAAAAAATAATAGTTTAAACATGAGTTTTCAAGTTTCAAAAATGCTTATTTTCGCATTGTTTGTCAAATTTTAAATCGCTTAAAACCCGAAATCTGTCAAGTTTTGGGAAAATGACAGATCTTGATTGTTTAAGATTTTTAGATCTTTAAAATGTTAAAAACATATTTTCGGGTAAACAATTTTCTGCCCAAAAATTTCGCCCAGCACCCTTCTGATTTGTATATAGGGGATAGTTTTTAAAAAAGAATCTGCAAAGAAACCGAATCAGAACAACCAGACACAGGTAGCATTAAATCCGGACCCCGGAAGTGTCATAAGTTTTCGAAACGGACCCTCAGGGAAACTAATTGGTGACCCCTGTTCTATCTAGGGCATCATTTTTTAGGTAGTTGGTTATATTATATTTCCGTCGTTCACTCTTCACTGTTTACTGTTCACTGTTTTACCTTTAGAACACTTTTGCACCTTCACAAACTAGTCTGTTTTTGCGTTGCTTTCTACTGTCTTTTATTTCTCTTCATTTTTGACGTATCGGTGTATATGTTGTAGGTATTTGTTAATATATTAATAAGTTTCGGTTAATATATTAATAAGTTTCGGTAGATGCGTCGCTATCTAAGTCTGTTTCTAGGTTACTCTGTTTTAATATTTTATATTTTATTCGTGCGGATTTGACTTTAATTTTTCGGTCCTTCAGGTAAGGATATATTTTATTTAACAGATTTGCGATCTCTGCTGTTTCTTCTGCATACGTTTTGGCGATACTCAATGGATCTGGTGAGCCATCACAGTTTTCAATAAAATTTATTACCTGTTCGTAAGTTAGAGGGTAGTTAAAATTTGGGTTATCATATAATCTTTTATTGTAACTTAGCATTTCTTCTATTGTTTTTTTTTTGTTTTGATATTTTGATCTGATTTGACTTTCTTCTCTTTATTTTTTGGTGTTATGAAATATGTTCCTCTGTAGGTGTAGTAGCCGATGGAGAGATTTGGGATATTGTGCGTTTGGTTTGTTTTCTACCTTTGTTTATATGCATTGCCTCATTTTCTAGATCAATTTTTAGGTTGTTTGTTGCTTGTGACTCTTCTTTGGTTGGGTGTATGTGTGGTTCTTGTTGTGTAGTTAGTGGTTGGATTTTTTGTTGTATAGTACTTTCTTCTTTTGATTGTTGTTGGTAATTGTTTTTTCTGGTTTTTAGAATTGGTAAATGGTTTGGAAAAAGGTTATTTGATGTTGAATTATCAGCTGTAATCGAAGTAAACGTTGGGCAGTTTTTTGTGAAGTGGTTGGTTTGCTTACATCTTTGGCAAGCTTGGTTATCTAATGATAGGTAAATCCTGTATGATGTTTCCTCATGTGTTATAAGGAATGAATTTGGTAGTGTCTGGTTATTTAGTGGAGATATGTAGGTTTGGCGTCTGAAACTCAAAATGTGCTGGAATTGCAGTGTAGATGTACCTATTCTTAGGAATGTTAAAGGTGACTGAAGATTTAAACCATATGATTCTAATGCAGATCGAGTGTGGGATTGAGGGACAGACACTGGACAATACTAATCGCTGACTTGGGTTAACAAGTCTGCGAGCCTGTAAGAGTTGTTGGTTTATTTTAATTTTTTCATTTTTGTATATAAAATCCTCAACTAGTTTTTCGTTTGCTAAATATATACATACTCTGTTATTTGAAAACCTTGAACAGAAAGTAATGTCGGTTGGTTGTAGCAAAAGATTCAGAGCAGAGAGGTAATCTTCTAGTTTGGTATTTTCAATTGCATCAAATATAATTCCTTGTTTTCTTGATGGAAATATGTTTGTGTGTGGTGTTTGGTTGGTTACGGAAGAATATGTAGGTGATCCATTTAACTGATTTGTAGAGGAGCTATTTGGAGTATTGTTAGTAGTAAAAATTTCAGGTTGGATAAAACTATTCATTTTAATCATCATTTTTGTTTAATCACAATACGGTCCTGGCAAACAACTTCTGTAGTCCACAGTAAACAATTTTACTACTTGTCTTAGCTTTTGTAGGTTATCTGCTTAGGTATATTCCGATATGAATATATTATTCGATAATAATAATAAAAACTGTTAACATTAAAGTGACTTACTGTATCTGTGGTGTTTATTGTTTAATATTACACTATTTAATCACTACTTAATGAAATATTTGTTAGTATTACACTGGTTTTTTGAATTAATTTTGAGAGTTCGATTTTAAACACGTTTTAGCTACTATGGTCAGGGTTGTACTGAAAAAACGCAGTTTGATTGTTACACCCGGTATACAATGACAATTTACCTGTATAGCAACAATATTATTACAGCGACATTGTTAAAGAGTAAGGCTATAACATATTTAAAAAAAAATTACTTAAATCGGACGACAGGTTCAGGAAATTCGAGACATAAAAATGACTCATTTTTAAGGTGGTGCGTTAATTTCTTGGGAGTAGTGTATTTGTATTGTAAACAAAAACGAAGAAAAATATCACTGACAATTAATAATGCCTAGATTCTCACTGTACAATAAACATTGCCATGATGAAAAGTCATAATTTAAGTGCTACTAACACTTTTATCTATGTTAAGTGCTTCGCAGAGTGGTCAGGGACTAATCTACAACAAAAATCGTATGCGCACTTTAATTCCATATTTACTCTGGGCTAATTAGCAAAATACAAGGAAAAGTTATTTACCAGCAATTTTATTGCTGGAATCGAATCTAATTATTGTACGTATTAATAATATAGGTATGCAAAGTCCGCAGATAGTGTTCTACTTTTTTTATAAACAAAATGGCGCCCGAAAATCGTGTTTTTTTTCAATTTTTGCTCTATAACTCCAAAGATTTTAACTTTACACCCAAAACACCCAAACAAAAATTGACCAAAATTAAATTCTGCACAGAGACGTGTTTTTACCGATTCAGTTCGACGAAAACTTTCCCCGGAAAAAGCGGGTTTTTCCAAAAAAATCTTTAATTTTCAACTAAAATTTTAGATAAGTAATTGTTAATCAATATTTAAATAACTTGGTAATGTAAAAGCCCTCTTCGTATAGATTATAATTCCAGAAGCCCATGGAAATTGAATAAACAGTTTAGCAACAATTGAATTGTTAATTAAAAATTTACGGTCGCTATAATAACAACAATAATTATGATGCATAAGACTAACTATGATTTTTTCATAAAAAGACACTATACCCATCTAATGTACTTTACAGAATTGAAATTAAACTATTTAAGCGGCCTCAGGAATATTTTAAAATTATAAACAATTTTTTGGCTTATAAACAAATAGAGTATCTCGGGAAATAATAAACTAAATTAAATTATAAAAACAGTATTCTAAAACCAGCGGCAGGATGCTTCTTTTAAAAGAAAAAACGTTTAATTATGACGAGTGGTTCCTGAGATAGAATCGGTCAAAGTTGACCGGGATTTACGGCAAAGATATAAACAATAGGATCATAATTTTCAAACCATCACCTTTTTATTTTTGTCCTCTTTCTTCACACCAATTTTCATATCTTTAAAATACTCATAACATATATTATTATAATAAAAACTATCGATAATACGTGTGAAAATTGCCAAAAATAGCAAAATTCCAATCAAAAATTAGGTTGGAGAAAATGTAACCCTTAAAGCTCAAAATCGGTATACGTTAAAAAATGCATTTTCTCGGCTTCCCATGGAGCAATTTCCTTCATTCTTTTTTTGTTCCCTAATAACTCGAGTAGAGTCATCGAACTAACGCATTATTAAATGTCAAACTTGCTTTTGTTTTGTTATAATAAATTAATTTATTTATAAGAACAGAAAACTATATATTTTTTCCAGTTGTAGGCTTTTTTTAGATAAACTTACTACAGGTGTACCTTTTAAAGTTAAAAACATAAATATTTTCATTTGAAAGCTGTATAATTATTTAAACAATTTTTATTTAAACAAATTAAAATTTTGTGTTATAATAAATAAATTAATTTATTATAACAAAACAGAAGCAAGTTTGACATTTAATAATGCGTTAGTTCGATGGCTCTACTCGAATTACTTGGGAACAAAAACAGAATGAAGGAAATTGCTCCATGAGAAGCCGAGAAAATGCATTTTTTTAACGTATACCGATTTTGAACTTTGAGGGTTACATTTTCTCCAACCTAATTTTTGATTGGAATTTTGCTATTTTTGGCAATTTTCACACGTATTATCGATAGTTTTTATTATAATAATATATGTTATGAGTATTTTAAGGATATAAAAATTGGTGTGGAGAAAGACGACAGAAATAAAAAGGTGATGGTTTGAAAATTATGATCCTATTGTTTATATCTTTGCCGTAAATTCCGGTCAACTTTGACCGGTTGTATCTCAGGAACTACTCATCATAATTAAACGTTTTTTCTTTAAAAGAAGCGTCCTGCCTCTGGTTTTCGAATACCGTTTTTATAATTTAGTTTAGTTTATTATTTCCCGAGATATTCTATTTGTTTATAAGCCAAAAAATTCTTAATAAATTTAAAATATTCCTGAGGCAGCTTAAATAGTCCAATTTCAATTCGGTAAAGTACATTAGATAGGTATAGTGTCTTTTTATGAAAAAATCATAGTTATTCTTATGCATCATAATTATTGTAGTTATTAAAGCGACCGTAAATTTTTAATTAAAAATTCAATTGCTGCTAAACTGTTCGTTCAATTTCCATCGGTTTCTGGAATTATAATCTATACGAATAGGGCTTTTACACTACCAAGTTATTTAATTATTGATTAACAATTACTTATCTAAAAGTTTAGTTGAAAATTAAAGATTTTGTTGGGAAAACCCGCTTTTTCCGGGGAAAGTTTTCATCGAAGTAAATCGGAAAAAACACGTCTCTATGCAGAATTTAATTGTGGTGAATTTTTATTTGAGTGTTTTTGGTGTAAAGTTAAAATCTTTGGAGTTATAGAGCAAAAAAATGAAAAAAACACGATTTTCGGGCGCCATTTTGTTTATAAAAAAAGTAGCACACTATCTGTGGACTTTGCATACCTATATTATTAATATATACAATCATAAGATTCGATTCCAGCAATAAAATTGCTGGTAAATAAGTTTTACCAAAAATGGCCTATTCTCCGATAATCAGCCCAGACTAATTATATTTATTTAATGTATTATCGTTGATTGATAATTATACCACTACATTAATAGTTAATAATTAAATATTAATATTAATTAATAATAAAAACACCTTGTATATTTATCTATTAACGGTATTATTTAAATTATTTTAAAAAGTGCATGCGATTTTTGTCGTGGACTAGTCCCTGACCATACCGCGAACGCGCTTAAATGTGTTGGCAATGCTCTGACGTCAGAAATCTTGAATGCCCTAAGCGTGTTTTTGTAGTAAAAAGGATATACATTTCTATTTCATAAAATAAAAAAAAATAAAAATGTATACCATTTTTATTCAGTTGCAATGCGAAGGCAAAGCAATCTTATTTTTCACTTAGAATACGGAGCGCAGTACAGCACTCTGAATCGTCGATTTTCGACTCTTGTTGGAGTCATCATCGAATAAAGTATCCCGAATAAAGTACGTGCCTCCTAGTGGCGGGATACGGGCAACAATACATTGGCTTATAGGGCAGTCCTTACAGTAGGGATCCTGGCCTATACAGAAAAATGCGGGCGGGTGTGGGGTAATACTGCACTTTGGTTGCATTGATGGTGTATTCGCTAAACGTGCAAGGCAGGGTATGGTGCTGAGAGAAAAGGCATTCAGGCATCAAATATCCAAAAAATCTTTTCAGGCCATAATAATGAAAAGACCTTCTCCAACGCAATAAAAACTTATACTGAAATGATGGCATCTCCTGAAGTAAAATGTTCCGGAAGTAAAATGAGCCTCCGTTCGGATCTCCGGGTGAGGACTATCTGAGGGTGAACACCATTACAGGTTAGAAAAATCAGGATAGGGTCTTGGAATCTTGGTAGTCTTACAGGTAAGAGTCTGGAGTTAGTGAATGCGCTCAAACGAAGAAGAGTTCAAATTGCTTGTATTCAAGAAACTAGGTGGAAAGGACAAAGGGCAAAAGAACTAGGTGAAGGATACAAATTGTGGTATGTAGGGAGTAGTAACACTAGAAATGGAGTAGGTATAATTGCTGATAGTGAAATGAAAGATAACGTTGTAGAAGTTGTAAGAACGAGTGATAGAATGATGTCTGTGAAATTTGTAATTGATAAAGAGGTATTTAATGTTGTGTGTGTGTGTGTGTGTGTATGCTCCCCAAACAGGTCTGGGTGAGAATGAAAGAAGAGCTTTCTATGACCAATTAGGAGACGTACTGAGTGATATTCCAGCAGAGGAGAAAGTTATAATAGGAGGTGATTTCAATGCACAGCTGGGCCAAACCAAGACAGGATATGAAACAATACATGGGGGATTAGGCTTTGGAACTAGAAATGAAGCTGGAGATGACATGCTTGAATTAGCAACAGCATTGGATATGGCGATTGTTAACACATTCTTTAAAAAGAGAGAAACTCAACTTATTACCTACAAAAGTGGACAACATCAATCCCAAATAGACTACTTCATGATAAGGAAAGAAGCCATACGTGAATGCAAGGACTGCAAGGTAATAGTTAGTGAGACAGTAAGTCAACAACATAAGCTGCTTGTTCTGGACATCGAAGTAAAAATGCGAAACTAAACAAAAATATCGGAGAGGACCACAAAAAATCAAGTGGTGGCTGCTAAAAGATTAGAAAGAAGGTCTATTCAGGAGAAGAATAGTAGAAAAAATATGTTGGAACATGAAAGGAAGCCCTAATACAATTTGGAGAAAAATGGCCAGTAATATTAGAGAGACTGCTATTGAAATACTTGGGAAAACGTCAGGAAAAAAGTTTGAGGATAAAGAGACTTGGTGGTAGCAAACGAAGTACAAGGAAAAATAAAAGAGACGAGAAAATTATATAAAAAGTGGCAAGAAACCAGATCCGACACAGATCTTCAAAACTATATGGTGGCGAAAAAGGAAGCGAAAGTAGCAGTAGCAAAAGCCAAAGCAGAAGCGTATTCAAACCTATACGATCAACTTGATACCAGGGAAGGCGAAACGAACATATATAAAATAGCCAAACAGAGAGCAAAGAAAGCAAAAGATTTTAATCAGATTAGATGTCTGCGAGATAAAAATAATAAAATACTAGTTCACGAAAGGGATGTCAAAAAGAGATGGAGAAAATAATTTGACAGCTTATTAAATGAAGAATTTGACAGACAGCCTGTAGAGTCAACGGAGACAGTAGCAGCAATGGTCACCAAAATAACAAACGAGGAAGTGGCTCAAGCGCTTCAAAGAATAAAGAAAGGAAAAGCGGTAGGACCAGATGATATTCCTGGGGAAGTATGGAGAGCATTGGGAGAGACAGGAACAAGGTGGCTAGCAGGTCTATTTAATAGAATTACGGAAGTTGGACAAATGCCAGACGAATGGAGAAGCAGTATACTGGTACCTGTTTACAAAAACAAGGGAGATATACAACAATGTACAAACTACAGGGCTATAAAACTGCTTAGCCACACCATGAAAATATGGGAAAGAGTAATTGAGAGACGGATACGTGAAGAGACCGAAATATCCGAGAATCAATTTGGCTTTATGTAGGGTAGATCAACAACAGATGCAATTTTAATTATAAGGCAGTTGATGGAAAAATACACGAGTAAAGAAACAAACGCTCATATGGTATTCATTGATCTTGAGAAAGCATATGATAGAGTTCCTCGAGAGATTCTGTGGTGGGCACTCAATAAGAAAGGAGTCCCTGGTGAATATGTAAAGATTGTGAGGGATATGTATGAGGGAGTAACGACTAGTGTTAGGACAGACTGATAAATTTCATGTGAAAGTAGGATTGCACCAAGGCTCTGTGCTTAGTCCGTATTTATTCTCATTAGTTTTGGACCAGATAACAGCGAAACTACAGGGTAACATTCCATGGTGCTCAATGTATGCTGATGATGTGTTAGTACGAAATAGTGAAAGAGACTTAGAACAAAAACTGGAACAGTGGAGACAAGCTCTGGAGGAAAAAGGTTTAAAACTAAGTAGGGCAAAAACAGTATTTAGAATGTTCATTTAAAGATGGAGTTACTACAAATAAAATGGTATCTTTGGATAATGAAATGATTGTGAACAGCAATACTTTTAAGTACCTAGGATCGGTATTACAGAGTAATGGAGAAATAGATGGAGAGGCGTGCAGTAGAATTAGAGCTGGATGGATGAAGTGGAAAGAAGCGAGTGGTGTGTTGTGTGACAGAAAAATGCCAATGAAGCTGAAGGGAAAATTCTATAAAACAGCCATAAGACCGGCTATGATGTACGGAACTGAATGTTGGGCAGTGAAAAAGAAAGAGGAACAACGAATGCATGTGGCGGAAATGAGAATGCTTAGATGGATGAGTGGAGTGACAAAGAAGGATAAAATTAGAAATGAGTATATTAGGGGACGTCTAGGTGTGGCACCAATTGATGCCAAAATGAGAGAGCATAGGTTAAGATGGTTTGGTCATGTTCAACGTCGAGACGTTAATCACCCAATACGAAGAATAGCTGAAGTGCAGATTCCTGGAAGGAGTAGGAGAGGAAGACCAAAGAAGACCTGGGGAGAGACGATAAGGCAGGACATGTTGGTAAAGGGGATTGACATTGATATTACCCAAGATAGAGTTGTGTGGAGAAATGCAATTAGGGAAGCCGACCCCGCGTAGGGATAAGGCAAAGAGAATGATGATGATTGGAGTCATCATCGGAGAGGCGTAGTCCTGCTGCTCCATACTCGAAGTGATCAACCATGAGACGTGAATGGATTACACTGCAACTGACGTGAATGGATTAGGTGACTAGCGTCATCTGGTCCTTACTTTACCTTACATTTCTATTTCATTTAACCTTACTTCCACTACAATTAAACGTGTCAAAGCTATCTAGAATTTAAATTTAAAACTAAAACTGAAAGGGCACCCTCGTAAGTTAGGCAAAACGCCCTCACTCTCAGAATTTAAATTTTTTTACGTTCTATATTATTAAAAAACCACACGCGTAATTGCAATTTTTTTAAAAACATGTCTATTTTTCGTAGACCTATAGCTTAAGTGTACATAAACTCAAAATGCTTTTTTTCGAAAAATGCGTATAACTATTTTTTAGAGATGGCTGCAAGTCTATTTTTTATTTTGTGTATTTTATTAAAAACTACGATTCTGAATTTTTTCAGATTTTTACGTAAGCCTTCAAAAACCCTAAAAACAATTATTTGGAGGTTTTGGGGGATTTTCCTCATTTTATCGACTTCAAAATAGATCAAATCAATAATTTTTTATGGGTATATAACTTGAAGTAACAGTTCTTTCTTTAAGACATTAAAAAACATTGGACAAAACACTTTAAAACCCCCCCCCCCCCAAAACTATGTTTTCAGGATTTTTAAGGGGTTTTGCGAGTTTTTGCGGGGTTAATAATATTTTTAACATCTATATAACCTGAATTATTTTTTATTTTTTTTAATTACTTAAAAAATAAGATTATTTTTAGGCAATTTATCCCCTCTCCTTTCTTCAAAAAAGTGACCTCTTTTTATTTTTATTTTTTTTTAGATAGGATGTAATTTAAACAATTAAAAAATTTCAAAAAGGATTCAGGTTCAGGATTGTACAAAACGTCTATTGTATATTCTTTTATAGACACGCAAGTTGAGTGTTATTCGATTTTTAAATTATGATTTTTTGACATATATATCCTACTAGTGACGTCATCCATCTGGGCGTGATGACGTAATCGACTATTTTTTTAAACGAGAATAGGGGTCGTGTGCTAGCTCATTTGAAAGGTTATTCAATTCTCTATTCAGTAATATGAACATAGATAATTATCTATACAAAGTGTCAAAAAAAAATTTTTTTTAATTAAATTAATTGACACAAAAAGAAGAATGTATTTAATTCAAAATATCTTCTACTGCTGTTAGAAAACAGAAATAAAAGTTTATTACACAAATAAACATTGCTTTTTGCTTAAATGCAATGTTCAAACTGACAAGAGGCGGATGGGTGGCAGTTTGAACATTGAATTTAAGTGAAAAATTAAAGTAACTGTGAAATTTAACAGTAATGTTTATTTGTTCCATAAACATTTATTTCTGTTTTCTGACAGCAGTAGAATATATTTTGAATTAAATAAATTACATACATTCTTCTTTTTGTGTCAATTAATTTATTTAAAAAATATAATTTTTTTGGACACCCTGTATAAATAATTATCTTAATGTTTATACGATAATATAAATTATCTATATGTTTACGTCATCAAGCCCAGATGGATAACGTCACTAGTGTGATATATATGTCAAAAAATCTAAATTGAAAAATCGAATAACTTTTGTATTTTACATTTTTTTCTAATTCTGTAAATAAAGCAGTTTACAGGGGGTCAAAATATAGTGAATAACCCTGTACACTTTCACATTTTGAAATTATGTACACTCAACCTACGGGTCTATAAAAATAGACATGTTTTAAAAGCTTCAACTATACGTGTGACTTGTTGAAATTATACAGTGTGGAAGGCACTTATGGAATAAAATTATTTCTGTCCTTGTTCCAAAAAATTATAAAAAACGCAGAGACCCGTCGATTTTTAAATAAAAATGTGCACTCTTTAAACATAAATTTAAATGATTCATGCAAGTCTAACAGAGTCCATAAGTTTTATTTTTAATGGAACA
The DNA here is from genome assembly GCF_917563875.1 of Diabrotica virgifera virgifera. Classification (NCBI taxonomy): domain Eukaryota; kingdom Metazoa; phylum Arthropoda; class Insecta; order Coleoptera; family Chrysomelidae; genus Diabrotica; species Diabrotica virgifera. The sequence continues at coordinate 142,400,468 of NC_065444.1, read as the reverse complement.
CCCTGTATATTTTTATATTTTTAAAAGCTGCTTAACAACCTGATTTCAACGAAATATATCATATCGGATGTATTATGAATAATACAGGGTGAAATTTTTAAATTATAAAGTATGGAAACCACTTATGGAATAAGATTGTTTGTCCTTATTTTGGACGATTATAAAAAATACTGGGACACCTCAACTTTTAAATTCAAATGGGCGCTTTACAAACATAAATTTAAATATACAGGATGATTCACGCAAGTACAGCATATTCCATGATCTTTAGTTTTAATGGATCACCCTGTATATTTTTATGTTCTTAGAAGCTACTTCACAACCTCATCTCAAAAAAGTGTATTATGTAGGGTCCATTATGAATAATACAAGATGAAATTTTGAAATTAATAATAAATTTCGTCAAGACATTAAATAAAAAACCCAATATATTTATGCATACTTAGTTTAGAAAATATATGTCTTTATTTAGCCTATTTTAAAAGTAATACCATTATTTAAAGTAACATAAACTATTAATTTCAAAATTTTAGTAAGGTATGTATTTAATATCTTAAGGTGATACAGTAGCGATCAACAGGTAGCCAAAACGCGTTCAAAGATTACGGCTGTAATTTTGAATATTTTTTTGAGATATTTGGCACACGTATTCGTAATATAATAAAGAATGGCGGTACAGAGCCCAATTTGAAAAATATATTAATATGTGGAAATTACTCTGTAATTAAATACAATATTAAAAAAACGAGCCTGTACCACAATTAAGAAGAACAAAAAAATACACTTTCTTCAAATAAACTTTTTTATCCGATGCCTAGATTTTGTGTCATTTTGGAACTACTAATGAAATAAAAAATGGCGGTGCAGGCTGGTTTTTTTAATATTGTATTTAATTACAGAGTAATTTCCACATATTAATATATTTTTCAAATTGGGCTCTGTACCGCCATTCTTTATTATATTACGAATACGTGTGCCAAAGGGGATGGCCCGTTTCGGCGCCGGCGATTCGGCGCCAGCGATTCGGCGTCGGCGTTTCGGCGCCTGCCGGTTCGGCGCCCGCCGATTCGGCGCCGGCTGATTCGGCGACAGATACTTTGGCAAAGTGAGAGAGAAAAAAAATAGTTGTTAATGTATGATAGTCTGAAATTTTCTTTAACAAAAAATGTAGAGTCAGGAGAACAATTTTCGACATTTTAATTTTAGAAGATGTAAAATAATACCCGAAAGTTAGGTTTGGACCGAAGGGTTAGGTCTTCCTCCTTTGAAAATTGTACTGTATAATATATAATATATATAATATATTAATTTTTTAATTAATTATGTGCAATTAAATAGCTTACATTTACAAAAGTTGGAAAAAATAACATTTAATATATTTTTTTAGTGTGGTATAGATATAAATCAAGAGCCTCTTAAATTTCTAAAAAAGTAACGTAGGTATAATCTGGCGCCAAAACAGCCGACGCCGAATCGGCCGGCGCCGAACCGGCCGGCGCCGAACCGGCCGAAGCCGAATCGGCGGCGCCGAACCGGCCGCGCCGAACCGGCGGCGCCGAATAGTACTAGACCCTGTGCCAAATATCTCAAAAAAATATTCAAAATTACAGCCGTAATATTGGAACGCGTTTTGGCTACCTGTTGATCGCTACTGTTTCCTCACGAATATCTTAACGAAAATTATACATATTTTTAAAATTACACCTTGTATTATTCATAATAGCCCTACATAACACACTTTTTGATATCGCTTAGCAGAATTTAAAAACATAAAAATATACAGGATGTTTCATTAAAATTAAAAATCATGGACTATACTAGACTTGCGAGAATCACCTTGTATATTTAAATTTATATTTAATCAGTGCATATTTGAATGTATAAGTTGACGTATCCTAGGATTCTTTATAATTTTCAAAAAAAAAAGGATACAAACAATTTTATTCCATAAGTATTTTCCATACACTATAATTTCAAAATTTCACCCTGTATTATTCATAATACAGCGTACATGATATGGTTCGTTGAGATTTTAAAAATATTATAATATATTAGGGTATTCCATTAAAAATAAAGATTATGGACTATGATAGGCTTGCGTGAATCACCCTGTACATTCAAATTTAGGTTTAAAAAGCGTATATTTATATATAAAAATGGACGAGTCTCAGTGTTTTTTCAAAATTTTTTAAAACGAGCAAAGAAATAATTTTATTCCAAAGTGCATTCCAGCCTATACAGCAGGGGTGGGCAAACTTTTTTTTAGTAAGGGCCACAAAATATTTTTGGTCTATTACCGAGGGCCGTTCGTAGTATTTGTTACCTTAACATGTTCGAATTTTCAACTTTTTACTAATGTTGTTAAGGGGGGGAGGGGTATGGTTTGAAATCAACATTTTAAACACAATTTTGTTAATTTTGTTTGAAACAATAGTAGAATTATTTTTTAAATTAAATAGACAGACTTATTCAGTACAATTCAAATATTCAAAAAACATTTAAAGACACAATATTGAAAAATAAGCCAACAGTGGCAAATTTTTACAGACACCTCAAAAAAATGGATTTTGCAGTAGACATCAGAACTCGTCATTGGATCATATGAAACAAAAAATTCAAAAATATTTTATGAGTTTCTCGAGGTAATGCTGTCGAGTTTTTTTTGTGATTTTGAGTTTTTGATATCACTCGGAAATCAAAATAACAAAATTTTTTGTTAAAAAAAGGTGCCAATCAATATATTTATTATTGTTAAACAAAAAATAGGCATAAAACAAAAAATATCTCGACAGCGTTACCTCACGAAATGTCCAAAGAAAAGCTATGAAAAATTTCAGGTGGATCAGTCTAGTAGCATTTGAGTTAGCTTTTTAGTTGAATTGGTTTTGTTGAATTGGTTGAATTGAAATAAAACCGGTTAATAAAAACAGTTTTGAGAAAAACGCGTTTAAAGTTTTGACAACTTTTATTTCCCATTTCTTTTTGGTCTGTCAAATGGTAAAGTGATGCACACCGGAAAATGTTTTAGAATCGCAGAGTAGTTTACAAAAGAGAAGGGAATAACTGTTGAACGTTTCTCACTACGCTTAAGCTGTTGCAAAGCGAGTCGGTGGGGATATTAAACATGTTGTATTTTAGGTAATTTTACTCCGCTCAAACTGAATTTTTTAGACAGTTTTCTTGAAGTTATGTTCTTCCATAAATAATATTTTTGTTGTAAAATGAAAACTAGAGACGTCTTATATTTCAATTCAATCAGAGAGTGTCCCTCAATTTAATAAACACCCTAATCGGTTTCAAGTTCCTAAGCTATCATCAGAGAGTGTATATGTGACTTTCTCTTATACTCTGGGCTAATTAGCAAAATACAAGGAAAAGTTATTTACCAGCAATTTTATTGCTGGAATCGAATCTTATTATTGTATGTATTAATAATATAGATATGCAAAGTCCGCAGATAGTGTGCTACTTTTTTTATAAACAAAATGGCGCCCGAAAATCGTGTTTTTTTCAATTTTTGCTCTATAACTCCAAAGATTTTAACTTTAGACCAAAAATACCCAAATAAAAATTCACCGCATTTAAATTATGCATAGAGACGTGTTTTTTCCGATTTACTTCGACGAAAACTTTCCCCGGAAAAAGCGGGTTTTCCAACAAAATCTTTAATTTTCAACTAAACTTTTAGATAAGTAGTTGTTAATCAATAATTAAATAACTTGGTAACGTAAAAGCCCTTTCCGTATATATTATAATTCCAGAAGTCTATGGAAATTGAATGAACAGGTTAGCAACAATTAAAATGTTAATTAAAAATTTACGGTCACTATAATAACGACAATAATTATGATGCATAAGAATAACTATAATTTTTTCATAAAAAGACGCTATACCTATCTAACGTACTTTACAGAATTGAAATTGGACTATTTAAGCGGCCTCAGGAATATTTTAAAATTATAAACAATTTTTTGGTTTATAAACAAATAGAATATCTCGGGAAATATTAAACTAAATTAAATTGTGAAAGCGGTATTTGAAATACAGCGGCAGGACGCTTCTTTTAAAAGAAAAACGTTTAATTATGACGAGTGGTTCCTGAGATACAACCGGTCAAAATTGACCAGAGTTTACGGCAAAGATATAAACAGTAGGATCATAATTTTGAAACCATCACCTTTTTATTTTTGTCCTCTTTCTCCACACCAATTTTCATATCTTTAAAATGCTCATAACATCTATTATTATAATAAAAACTATCGATAATACGTGTGAAAATTGCCAAAAATAGCAAAATTCCAATCAAAAATTAGGTTGGAGAAAATGTAACCCTTAAAGTTCAAAATCGGTATACGTTAACAAAATGCATATTCTCGGCTTCCCATGGAGTAATTTCCTTCATTCTTTTTTGTTCCCTAATAACTCGAGTAGAGCCATCGAACTAACGCATTATTTAATGTCAAACTTGCTTTTGTTTTGTTATAATAGATTAATTTATTTATAAGAACAGAAAATTACATATTTTTTCCAGTTGTAGGCTTTTTTTTAGATAAACTTACTACAAGTGTACCTTTTAAAGTTAAAAACATAAATATTCTCATTTGAAAGCTGTATAATTATTTAAACAATTTTTATTTAAACAAATTAAAATATTGTGTTATAATAAATAAATTAATTTATTATAACAAAACAAAAGCAAGCTTGACATTTAATAATGCGTTAGTTCGATGGCTCTACTCGAGTTACTTGGGAACAAAAAAAGAATGAAGGAAATTGCTCCATGGGAAGCCGAGAAAATGCATTTTTTTAACGTATACCGATTTTGAACTTTGAGGGTTACATTTTCTCCAACCTAATTTTTGATTGGAATTTTGCTATTTTTGGCAATTTTCACACGTATTATCGATAGTTTTTATTATAATAATATATGTTATGAGGATTTTAAAGATATGAAAATTGGTGTGAAGAAAGAGGACAAAAATAAAAAGGTGATGGTTTGAAAATTATGATCCTATTGTTTATATCTTTGCCGTAAATTTCGGTCAACTTTGACCGGTTGTGTCTCAGGAACCAGTTGTCATAATTAAACATTTTTTCTTTTAAAAGAAGCGTCCTACCGCTGTCTTTCGAATACCGTTTTTACAATTTAATTTAGTTTAATATTTCCCGAGATATTCTATTTGTTTATAAGCCAAAAAATTGTTTATAATTTTAAAATATTCCTGAGGCCGCTTAAATAGTCCAATTTCAATTCTGTAAAGTACAGCTGGTTCCTAAAAAAACTGATACGACTCTTAGTAAGATTTGATCATTTTGAGCAGTGTATGATTGGTCTGACATTATATTACATTTATTATGACAGACAAATAAATAAACAAACAGCCATTTTTTGAGGTTGAAGTTATCTGACCAATTTTAAGATTTGGCAGTAACAGTGACGGTATGTTAATAATAAGTATTTATCCTTCAAAATATAATAAATTAAATATAATTAAACTCATATTCATTATATCACACCTCATCAAAAGCTTTTTACAAGAACATAGTCAGCGATTTTGATATGGCTTAGAGCCAGACTACATCAAGATCGCCTATGTGCTGGTAATTGCCTTGCAGCGAGACCAAAAACAAAAAGAAGAGGAAGAAGAAAGTACACTGCTCAATTTTCTACAAAATACGCTTTAAGAGTCGTATCAGTTTTTTTTTGAACCAGCTGTACATTAGATAGGTATAGTGTGTTTTTATGAAAAAATCATAGTTTTTCTTACGCATCATAATTATTGTCGTTATTATAGCGACCGTTAATTTTTAATTAACATTTCAATTGTTGCTAAACTGTTCATTCAATTTCCATCGGCTTCTGGAATTGTAATACAAACGGAAAGGGCTTTTACGTTACCAAGTTATTTAATTATTGATTAACAACTACTTATCTAAAAGTTTAGTTGAAAATTAAAGATTTTGTTGGAAAAACCCGTTTTTTCCGGGGAAAGTTTTCGTCGAAGTGAATCGGGAAAAACACGTCTCTATGCAGAATTTAATTGCGGTGAATTTTTATTTGGGTATTTTTGGTCTAAAATTAAAATCTTTGGAGTTATAGAGCAAAAATTGAAAAAAACAAGATTTTCGTCCGCCATTTTGTTTATAAAAAAAGTAGCACACTATCTGCGGACTTTGCTTATCTATATTATTAATATATACAATCATAAGATTCGATTTTGTAAATAAGTTTTCCCAAAAATGGCCTATTCTCCGATAATCAGCCCAGACTATTAATGAACTAAAACAAATCCGACTGATCGTACCGATTCACAACAAAATAACACGGCCGCATTGGTCCGCAATTTTGCGCCTACCCTCTTAATGGCTTGTATTAAGTTTTAGTTTAGTTTTACGTCCTCGTTCATGATTCTTTGTATTTCGGGTGGAGATTTTGTAGTATTTATTCCAATTGTACATTACACATTACACCTAAATGTACATTATTCAAAATGTAACTTGTTTGTTCGCAAAAAAGTCGAACTATAAATAATTTAGCTATGTACTTTCGGACATGTTTTCGGACATTTTTTCGACACAGCGGTATCCGGGGTGACCAGACGTGATCGTATAAGAAATGAAGACATACGTGAAAGGTGCGGTATTGGAAGGACCTTAGACAGACTTGAAACGAAACAGTTATCGTGGTTCGGACATATGACGAGAATAGGTGAAGGTAGAACTGTAAAGAGGATATGGAAAGCGGCATCCGACAACAAACGAAGAAGAGGCAGGCCAGCAAGAACGTGGAACGCAGATATTGGAAATGCTTGCGTAAAAAGGAATATTGGGTGGAGAGAAGCAGAAAGACTAGCTACTGACCGAAAGGCATGGAGACGTCTGATTTCTCCACTTACCTCGACACCGTAAGGTACAAGAGGACGGCTTAAGTAAGTAAGTAAGTACTTGCGGACATTTGCAAAGATTTCTAAAATGCAAAAATATTATAAAATTTCTAGTTGAATGTAGACTGGTACGGAATCAATTTGAACTGAAAAATGATTTCTTAAACCTGATAAGGAAAATCATATATCTTCAAAATCTTTGAAACGATTTTCAAATTCTGTGAGCAAATTACAAAGCTTTTCTTTATAAATTTTAACTTATTTTCTGGTACATTATTTAATGATTTTAATGACGGAAATAATTGAACTAATTCTTTCGTTTGATTATGATCAATGAGTAGTTTAAGTTTCATTTTAAAAGTCTCATTTTGCGTTCAAAACTTATAGCAAATTTGTAGCAGTTTTTTATTTCTAAAAATAAAGCAATTTCCTCCCCTAATTCACAGCATAAGAACCTTTTCTAGACTTAACCATAGAATATGATTGTGGTATTACCGGTATTACCTATAAGACACCAGTATGTTTTGTCTTTAACTCTTCCAAAAATGCTATGAATGCACGATGATTTAATGCTCTTGCACGAATAAAATTAACAATATTAGTTGTAATTGAAATGACGTCTACTTGCAAAACATTTTTGAACAATACCTGCTGATGGATTATGCAGTGAAAAAATAATAAACTATGTTTTGTAAATTGTTCATGCACGCAATCTTTAAGTTTTCTCAACATTACAATATTTACTCCTCTTAAATTTGGTGCTTGGTCAGCTGTTACACTTACTAGGTGGTTACGGGTTAATTTTCCAAACAGTTTCTGACTTCTTCAAAGATATCGTTTCCATTTGTTAAACTTTCATGGATTTCATTGAGGGATCCGACAAAACTCTGTGCCGGAAACGCAAAGAATTGCCTACGTTATGTTGAAAATTTGCGGAAAAATCACCCTCTGCGAAAGTGTTAATTAATAGCTGCAATATCTATATTTAATTATTAATGTTAGCAATAATTAAAAAAATCTTTAAATGAAAATAATTCAATTTTTTTCGGCGAGCCGCAAAAAAATGTCTAAAGGGCCGCATGCGGCCCGCGTGCTATACAGTGATGAGCGAGCTAATAACCGGCGAATAACGCAAAAGATGAAAAACATAATACATTGTGAAGTAAAGAGAGATGGAACTAGTAGAGGTGAAAATTATCGGAATAAACGTATAAATTAATATTACAATACATAGTTTCCCACCTTTAGACGTCTGTGTATGTGACGGTGACAGTGACAGTTGTCATATTCCTTCGATACGTGTAAAGGTGGGAAACTGTGTAATATAATGTTAATTCATACGTTTATATCGATAATTTCCACCTCTACTAGTTTCATCTCTCCTTACTTCGCAATGTACTATGTTTTCCATCTTTTGCGTTATTCTGCCGGTTATTAGCGCGCTCATCACTGTATAATTGATTTCAGCCTACTTAAAAAAATGACATTTTTGGGCAATAGAACGAAGGGGTAGGGGTAAAGGGTTAAAATTGCGCTGAGCCTTTTTTAACAACAGAACGTAAAAATATTAACAAAATCGAATTCTGGGAGTGAGGGCATTTTGCATATCTTAATATTATGGCTTAATATTATGAATGCTTGCTTCCAAACTAACATACCCGTTTCAACAGGTCCGTGAAGTTGGCCCGAAAAAGTCGGGAAAAAAATGTGACTGATGCCATTCGATTGTCCATTGATTGTCCACGTTTGTCCACAGTTTTATTTCGTTAGTCCACCCATCAATTTTTTTTATAAGCAAAAATTTTTTTTCGGGCTAACTTTACAAATTCACAAATTTTCGAAAATTCAAAAACTCACTTGCTATATTGTTTGTCCATCGTTTGTCCATGTTTGCCCACCGCATAATTTTGTTTGTCCACCCACTGATATTTTTTAAATAAAAAAAATTATATATATTCCTTACGGATAATAGGACAGTACTGCCGAAAAAGTACTTCAGACTCCATTAGAATAAAAATGTGTCTGCGGGGCCAGAATCTCAACTACCCGTCTGTCCACCCCTTCACAACGTTTGTCCAACCCCTTAAAGTGCCAAACGACCCCCCTGGAAATTGTAATTATTTTTTTTTAATCTCAATTCGTGCTAACTTCACGTCCGCTTAAATGCGTATTTAAACGTTATTTCGAAGACAGAATCCCAACTACCCGTTTGTCCACCCCTTCACAACGTTTGTCCAACCCCGTAAATTGCAAAACGAGCCACCTGGAGATTGTAATTATTTTTTTAAATTGTCAATTCGGGCTAACTTCACGTCCGCTTTATTGCGTATTTAAACGTTAATTCGGAGACAGAATCCCAACTACCCGTTTGTCCACCCCTTCACAACGTTTGTCCAACCCCGTAAATTGAAAAACGACCCCCCTGGAGATTGTAATTATTTTTTTAAATTGTCAATTCGGGCTAACTTCACGTCCGCTTTATTGCGTATTTAAACATTAATTCGGAGACAGAATCCCAACTACCCGTTTGTCCACCCCTCCGCAGCGTTCGTCCAACCTTAAAGTGCGAAACGACCCCCGTGGAGATTGTAATTATTTTTTTTAATTCTCAATTCGTGCTAACTTCACGTCCCCTTAAATGCGTATTTAAACGTTAATTCGGGGACAGAATCCCAACTACCCGTGTGTCCACCCCTTCACAACGTTTGTCTAACCCCGTAAATTGCAAAACGACCCCCCTGGAGACAGTAATTAATTTTTTTAATTCTCAATTCGGGCTAACTTCACGTCCGCTTAAATGCGTATTAAACGTTAATTCGGGGACAGAATCCCAACTACCCGTTTGTCCACCCCTTCATAACGTTTGTCCAACCCCGTAAATTTCAAAACGACCTCCCTGGTAATTGTAATTATTTTTTTTTAATTGTCAATTCGGGCTGACTTCATGTCCGCTTAATTGCGTATTTAAACGTTAATTCGGGAACGGAATCCTAACTACGCGTTTGTTTACCCCTCCGCAGCGTTTGTCCAACCCCTTAAACTGCAAAACTACCCCCCTGAGATTGTAATTTTTTTTTAATTCTCAATTCGGGCTAACTTAATTCGGGGACAGAATCCCAACTACCCGTTTGTCCACCCCTTCACAACGTTTGTCCAACCCTGTAAATTGCAAAACGACCCCCCTGTAGATTGTAATTAATTTTTTTTTAATTCTCAATTCGAGCTAACTTAGGTCTGCTTAAATTCGTATTGAAACGTTAATTCGGGGCCAGAATACCAACTACCTGTTTGTCCACCCCTTCACAAGGTTTGTCCAACCTCTTAAAGTGCAATACGAAACCCCTGGAGATTGTAATTCTTTTTTTTTAATTCTCAATTCGGGCTAACTTCACGTCCGCTTAAATGCGTATTTAAACATTAATTCGGGGACAGAATCCCAACTACCCGTTTGTCGACCCCTTCACAACGTTTGTCCAACCCCGTAAATTGCAAAACATCACCCCTAAAGATTGTAACTATTTTTTTAATTCTCAATTCGGGCTAACTTCACGTCTGCTTAAATGCGTATTTAAACGTTAATTCGGGGCCAGAATCCTAACTACCCGTTTGTCCACCCAGTCGTTTTGCACTTTAAGGGGTTGGACAGACGTTGTGAAGGGGTGGACAAACGGGTAGTTGGGATTCTGTCCCCGAATTAACGTTTAAATACGCATTTAAGCGGACGTGAAGTTAGCCAGAATTGAGAATTAAAAAAAAATAATTACAATCTCCGGGGGGGGGGGGGTGTCGATTTGCACTAAGGGGTTGGACAAACGTTGTGAAGGGGTGTACAAACGGGTAGTTGGGATTCTGGCCCCGAAATAACGTTTAAATACGCATTTAAGCAGACCTGAAGTTAGTCTGAATTGAGAATTAATAAAAATAATTACAATCTCTAGGGGGGTTGGACAAACGTTGTGAAGGAGTGGACAAACGGGTAGTTGGGATTCTGACCCCGCAGAAACATTCATTCTAATGGAGTCTGAAGTACTTTTTCAGCAGTGCCGTCCTATTATCCGTAAGCAATACAGTGGCGGCTCGTACCACTTTAAGAATGTAGTGCCAGAACTCGGGCAGCCGCCAAAATTTTTAGTGACGGATTCACGGTATTGTCAAAAAAAGTATACTTACAACAAAAACTGAAAAAATATATCGTACCATCAATGCAAGACTATCACAACCCAAAAATTACCATTTTTTGTTTTTTATGAAAATGTAATGGTAATGGGTAGTCTAACATAATGCAAGAGTATTATAACTTGACATTAATATTGTTTAATAATGTCTTATACTAAATTTTGAGTTATAATACTCTTTCATTATGTTAGACTACCCATTACCATTACAGATTCATAAAAAACAAAAAATGGCAATTTTTGAGTTGTGATAGTCTTGCATTGATGGTGCGATATGCGCGGATACTTTTATCTTTGTATCTTATGTTTATTGATCTGAGGTGCCAAGGAATTGTCCAACATTGATCAAAACAGTTCCGTAAATTAATTAATAATAAAAACCTCTTAACCTACCACCAGCATTTACTGCTGATAGTGCTTGAAGTTTGTTATTAAGATTTAGTCTCTATTTACCAATTAATAAAAATAATACTATTTCATTATTCACACACATGCACACATTTTTGTAATGTCACTTTTAAAGTTTATGATATATGAAGTGCATTCTTCTATTTTTTGGTTGCAAAGTTTTCAATGCCTTTATTATTAAAATTATCAATACAATTTACAAAATGCTTTTCTGCAGATAGCATACCTAAAGCACTATGTTTTAACATCGAAAAACAGCGTTCTGCTTCAGATGTTGATATAGGAATGGTAACTAAAATACTTAAAAGTTTAATAGTTTCTTCAAATGTGCTTTTTAAGCCTTCCCTCTACAATAAAACCGATAGCGAAACAGCCCCAGAGGTAGTACTTAATTCGTCTCGCCAATACAGTACCTACTTCTAATTCAGTTTTAAATCGAGTTTTGTTTAAAAATTAAAATTGTCTCCATGTTTCATTAAGAAATGATTCGGAGAACTGATGCTTATAAGCAGAAAACTTCTCCGACATAAATAAATTAGAAGCAACTAAATGTCCGGAGAAGGTAGACCTCTGAAAGATCTGGTACTTTGAATGAATAATATGAACCTATAAGTCGTTGTCTAATTCGGCGCTAAAATTGACCAGCTCCTTAAATATGCCTCTATTTTATGAATTTTCTTTTTCGTCGTGACCTCTTAAAGCTAACTCGAAAGCTCCACAAAACCTTATAACATTTGTAGTTTTTTAAATATTTAAAAAAAATATTCTTAAAAATTTTTTTTAGATACTAATCTTCATTGTCAATTAATAAATTAAACTTAAGAAATAATCAAAATATTATTTATACTACACACTACACCCACGATCATGATGCCATAAAAGTTTAATTATAAATACAAAACTTTTTAACAGAAAATATACATAATAAAAGCGACAAACCAGCACGTAAAGAAACTTAACCTCGAGCCCGGCACAGAGATTCACATTTAAAGGTATACTAATAATCCAAGATAGCTCTTTCTGTGTCACTTAAATAGAATGCTCGTAAAATCTTTCTCTCTTTAGTCGTGTCAGTACTGACTTTGGCACGAAGGAGAGATTCTCCTGTCGAATAATCTCCGCTGTGGCAGGGGTTGTATTACGCCCATAGTTGCCATATTTTATATAATTTATGAAGATCAAAAGAAATACACACAAAAAAATTAACAGGAATTAAAAAGTTTTGAAGATAAAAAATATGTTTCTGCATAGTTAGCAAGGTAGTGCCATGGCTCTATGGCACTACCTCACGGGCCGCCACTGAAGCAATACATATATATATATATATAATTTTTTTTATTTTAAAAATATCAGTGGGTGGACAAACATGGACAAACAATATAGCAAGAGAGTTTTTGAATTTTCGAAAATTTGTGGATTTGTGAAGTTAGCCCGAAAAAAATTTTTGTTTATAAAAAAAAATTGATGGGTGGACTAACGAAATAAAACTGTGGACAAACGTGGACAATCAATGGACAATCGAATGGCATCGGTCACATTTTTTCCCGATTTTTTCGGGCTAACTTCACGGACCTCGTTTCAACAGCGTATACCGTCGGCCTAATGTGAAAAGTGCATAAGTCCAAAATACCTGATTTTACAGGAGAAACACAAAACTAACTGTGAATAACTCCATTTGTACACTAATAAATATAATGTGAAAATTGTATAAGTCCATTTTAGCAATCAATTTGTTTAATTATCAAACAATATGTTGTGCCATTATAGGCTATTGAATATATTCAAAATAAGATAGCTAAAAGGAACTACAACGTTAACGGGGTTTTATTATTTTATATGGTCAATGGACATCTATTTATGAAGAAACCGCGGAGTGCTACCATTTAAAGGGGTGCGTTTTTGAGAAATGGGTGAATTAGTCCCTGGGCACAGGTTACATTAGGGTGAGTTCTATGCACTTTTGGTACAAACACGTCTACATAAAAATCATTCCTGGTTAAATTTCCTATCTAAATATAACTTTTTAAAGTCAAAGATACTTTTTTTTATAAAAATATATTCAAAAGAAAAAGCACAAAGAAACCCAAAAGAAAGAAATTTTGTTTTTTGTCCCATAACTTTTGTCCACGAGGATATAGGTATAGACATTGCTTTACAGAAAAAAAACTTACATATTTACTCTTTAAAATTATGTTTGGTAGAGGTTATTAGGATTTACAGTTTTCGAAATATGATTTTTCAAATTTCGCCACTCACAGCAATTTTGGGCAATTTTCCTTGTTATTTCGCAAATATTATTCTGTAACTTTTTTCTACGTAACTTTAGGTATACGCAATGGTACACGTAATAGGAATAGAAATCAATTACCTTTATAATGGTCTACTGTATAACGTTGTACGACTTTTTTTAAAGAGATTATGGTTTTTCAAGGTTTTATACTTTTGACGATTTTTTTATAATATAATATAAAAATAAAATAAAATTATTATATAATATATTCATCATCATTCAACCCGGATCTATCCACTGCATGTCCATGTCCACTGTCTTCTCCATGCATTTCTGTCCTGTGCTGTCTGCATCCAGTTTCTGTCGATCCGTTTGATGTCATTAGACCATCTGGTTGGCGGACGACCTCTACTTCGATATGCCTCTTGTCTTGGTCTCCAGTGTATGATTCGCTGTGTCCATCTGTTATCTGACATTCTAGCTATGTGTCCAGCCCAGTTCCACTTTAGGGTCATAATTCTTTCTATGGCATACATCTATAATACCTAATATAAAAAAAAATATTATTTTTACGATTATTTTTGAAATTTCTCATTATAACTTTTTTTTTCTTGTACATGAATATACAATATACTATCTATATATTGCGCAACAAAGAGGGCTTACTTTGATATTTTTTTACCTGTATTATTTAAAATTATTTCTTTTACAAAAATTACATAAACATTAGTCTTAAAAGACATCACTTTAGTTAAAATTATTTAAACGTTGACATTTAAAAAATTTTCAAAATTAAAGTCCATCTCTTCGTTAGCATTAGCTTCAATATCTTCCTCTGACACCTCAGTTATCTTAGAGTTCCCAAAATTAGTACCCATGCACGTGCACCCTTTGCAGAATATTGAACAACTAATTCCTTTCTTCCTACAACCACATTTTTTTGTACATCCTTTGGTACATTTACTTGCTATTTTTTTCAAGCAAAGCTTGTGGTGCAGGAGCTTTGACAGTAAATATTGGAATTAATCCATATTTTGAAGTTTGCCCTGCCGAGTTAAGTGGATCCAAAGTATTACCTATATAAAATAAGATTCAATCATAACACACAATCACATAAAAAAGTTATAATGAGGAATTTAAAAAATAATCCTAAAACCAAAAATTGTTGCAACTACTTATTACAATTTGAAAAAGCATGTTATTCAAAAAAAACCCTAGACTTTTTTATAATACACCATTTTAAAGTAACCAGAATAGGCTTTATTTTTTATTATATAATATATACCATATAGAAAAAAGGTATAATGGGAAATTTAAAAAATAATCGTAAAAAATATAAAAACTCGTTAAAAGTATAAAGTCCTGAAAAAGATAACCTCTTTAAAAGAAGTCGTACAACATTATACAATAGACCATTTTAAACGTAATTGATTTCTATTCCTCCTACATGTACCATTGCATATACCTAAAGTTACGTAGCAAAAAGTTACAGAACAATATTTTCGAAATAACAAGGAAAATTGCCCAAAATTGCTGTGAGTGGCGAACTTTGAAAAATCATATTTCGAAAACCATAAATCTTAATGACCTCTACTGAACACCATTTTAAAGAGCGAATATGTAAGTTTTTTTTCTGTGAAGCAATGTCTATACCTATATCCTCGTGGACAAAAGTTATGGGACAAAAAACAAAATTTCTTTCTTTTGGGTTTCTTTGTGCTTTTTCTTTTGAATATATTTTTGTAAAAAAGGGTATCTTTGACTTTAAAAAGTTATATTTAGATAGTAAATTTAACCAGGAACAATTTTTATGTAGACGTGTTTATACCAAAAGTGCATAGAACTCACCCTAATGTAACCTGTGCCCAGGGACTAATTCACCCATTTCTCAAAAACGCACCCCTTTAAATGGTAGCACTCCGCGGTTTTTTCATATATAGAGATTCATTGACGATATGAAATAATAAAACCCCGTTAACGTTGTAGTTCCTTTCTATAGTACATAATCAATAGCCTATTAACCTGTACCCTGTAGATATACAGAATGAGTTTTATGTATGGAAACACTCAATTATCTCGAAAACGGCTTTCACGATTTTTATAAATTTTGGTAGATAGGTGTTTTATAATGCGGCCGACATTATAGTGCTAATTACATTGTTGTCAGATCTTCTGTTTTTCTGAAAATCGAGTGAACATTCTTATTTCACATGGAATACCCTGTATATTTTTTGCGTTTTAAAGTCCTTAAGAAATACTGATTATTTTATATTATGTTCCCCACATATATTCCCCACACCTTATTGCCATAATTTCGGAGTTATTGCTACATTTACTAAAAAAAAATTAAACAAATTATAAAAATCAATTTTTCAGCCCGGGTTGACATTATTTTACGTTCTTTGGATCATTGGGAACAAAAAAGGTCTTTTATAATTTTTCTCTAAAATTAATCGTTTTCTAGTAATAAACAATTTAAAACTGAAAAAAATCCAATAATGACGATTTTCAAGGTTCAAAAACACAAGTAAAAAATATAATTTTTGAAATTACAAAGTACCTAAATTCAAGTTCAACTATTCTTCTAATGTTGTTCTGAAGCTATTTCCTTGTGGCATTTTTATGATTAATTATTTATATGGGAAATAAGCCACAATTAAAATGAAAAAAATAATTTTATTAACGTTTCGACGCCCAAATCGGGTGCCGTTGTCAAAATACAAAATATTACTAAAATAAACTAAAGTGTTGTTGCTAAGCAAAAAAATTCTTCTAATAATTTATTTAATCTCACTCATTTATATTGGCAATTCAGACATATATTATACATTTTAAAGTAGAAGACTTTAAAATGATATTGCCAATATTTATGAGTTGCGTTCCTGGGACGACTTACTGAAAGATAGTTCATTCGATTACATGAAATTAACCCCAACTCAAGAATATCCGTCATAAAAAATTTATAGCATGTGATATGTCTTTAAAAAGACAACCAAATGCAACGACAGTAAAATTCTCGCGTTAGAGACTTCATAGTAAATCACAAGGGAAAACCAGGAAAAACCCTGTGATACTATCCCGACATCGTAAGTATTTGGTCTTACATTAATTTACTCTCAAAAAATAATACCAAATTCTGACTTGTAACATCTTTAAATTATAAATAATATTAATAATACTAGATATATAAGTAATACTAAAATATAAAATATGTACTAGCTCGATATTATTGACTTACTAATCTTGGTATTTTCTTTCTATTGACTTCCTCTTTCAGTATGGGTAACCACATCCTACTGCATTCTACCGAGGAATTTGCGACATAATTGGTTTCATTTAGCATAATTAGAGCCGCTTCTTTGATTTTTCTCTTTTTACTATCTGATTCTTTCAGGACTATACTTGAATCTCTCCACTGAACTCTATGTTCATTATCCCATGCGTGTTGACATATTTGAGATCTCTCAAATTCTCTATTTTTAATATAAGATTGATGTTCACTTATTCTAACGTCTAATGGTCTTGATGTCTCACCTAAATAAAATTGTTCGCATTCACAAGGTATTTTATAAATGCAATTCTTTGTTCTTTCTTGATCATTGTTAGGTTTAGTTTTAGATAGAATAGATCTCAATGTGTTTGTTGTTTTGAATGTTGTTGAAATGTTGAATTTATTTCCTATTGTTTTAAGTTTCTCGGATAGTCCTTTTATATATGGTATTGATATTTTCCTCGTATTATTTCTGGTGAATGTTGTAGGATCCCGTTCTAAGTTGTTCTGTTCCATTCGATCCAATCTTGACAATTCCTTATTTATAAACGATAAAGGATAATCATTTTTTAATAAAACAGATGTTAACAATTGTTTTTCTGCTAAAAAGGAATTTTCGTTAGAACAAGTAATTTTGGCTCTATCATATAAGGATTTAATGATTCCCTTTTTAACGTTGATGTTGTGATTTGACTTGTAATTGAGATATCTGTTGGTGTGTGTTGGTTTTCTATACACTTGAGTCTCATATCCAATATCCTTCTTTGAGATCAAAACATCGAGGAAAGGTAGGCTGTTATTGTATTCCTTTTCCATTGTAAATTTTATTGTCTCTTCTTGATCGTTTATAATATTCAGGAACGTATCCAACAATTCTGATCTATGAGGCCATATTGAAAACACATCATCTACATATCTCCACCATACTGTGGGTTTTAAATTTTGTTTAGAAATAATATTAGTTTCGAAATCCTCCATAAATATATTAGCCAATAATGGAGATAAAGAAGAGCCCATTGCTAGACCAAAATTTTGTTTATAGAATTCATTGTTTAGTTGAAAATAGGTATTATGGGTACATAATGTCAATAACTCCATTATAGCTGATACATTTAGTCTTGTCCTAGTTGCCAATGTATTATCATTCTCTAATTTCGTTTTGATTATGTTTAAAGTTTTATCGATTTTAAGATTTGGGCGTCGAAACGTTAATAAAATTATTTTTTTCATTTTAATTGTGGCTTATTTCCCATATAAATAATTATTCTTCTAATAGCCCGCCATAAGAGTTTTTGGTTCGTTTTATTCTAAAACATTGCTTTTTAATTGTTAATGAAGTGTATATGAGAGGACGGACGATCGGGCTGCATTAACAACTAGAAAACAATGTTTTACAATGAAACAAGCTCAAATTACTTATCGGTAACTGATAAACTAAGGCTTGAAATTGAATTTGGGTAGTTAGCAATTTCAAAAATAATATTTTTTATTTATGTTTTTGAACCTTGAAAATCGTCATTATTCGATTTTTTTCAGTTTTAAATTGTTTACAGCTCGGAAACGATTAATTTTAGAGAATAGTTACAAAATATCATTTTTGTTCCCAATGATCCAAACAATCCAAACAAAATAATGTTTACCCGGGCCTAAAAAATTAATTTTTATAATTTGTTTTAATAAATGTAGCAATAACTCAGAAACTATGGAATTTAGGTATAGAGAATATAACATGAAAAATAATCAGTATTTCTTAAGGACTTCAAAACACAAAAAATATTCAGGGTGTTCTCCTGTTCATTAGAAAAACGGAAAATCTGACAACAATGTAATTAGCATTATAATATCGGCCGCATTAGAAAACCCTTATCTACCAAAATCTATAAAAATTGTGCAAACCCTTTCCGAGATAATTGAGTTTTCCATACATAAAACTCACTCTGTATTATATCTTCTTATTGCCAAAGTACCACCGTTTTCTCTGTATTCAAAATTTAATCTAATCTTATAAAATCCTAATGCGACAAGTCGTGCAGTTTGTCCCGGACAGTACATAACTTTTTATAACGGGATAATTGTATTGTTTATTATTTTAATTTTAAACAAATTACGTTATATTCAAATAATAATAAATTATTATGTATCAACAAAGCATACGTTTTTTACGTTTGAGTGTGACAAATTCGTCAAAGTCAAACTAAATTTTAAGTTATTATGTAATAAAATATAAATATCATTTGATAGTGAATTTAATTATTATATAAAATAATTAAGATGTTTAAATGTTAAAAATATTATTTTTACATTTTTGTATGACGGACTCACCTTTAGCGGTAGTAAATGGTAAATGGACTTTTACATCTATAGACATAACAAATCGTTTTACCTTGACAATTCAAATATTCTTACTCGAAATATTTACTGTACTTAATTACTGTATTATAATTAAATATTATAAATTATTTATAAATTATTATTAAATTATAAATTATTATTAAATTATAACTGTATTATAATTAAATTTTTCACAAAATTGAAAAAACTATTTGTTACTTTATTAAGAACAAGCTGAAAATGCGAACATTATCATAACGAAAACTTTGTTTATTTACGCATTTTAATTCATAATATGGAAAATCGCTATTATGAAAAGTAGTTTAGAATTAATCATTATGTTTTATGTGCAATTATATCATTCTAATTTAAATGTTATGAACTATAAAGGTAGTTTACTCTTGATCGAAATTAATATTTTTTATATACCTCGTATAAAATTAATAAAATTTTATATATGATGGTTGTATCATAAATCTTAGAACATGCTTTTTATGAAGAATAACTTTTCTTCGTCAAATTAAAAATAAAAGAGTTATAAATGAAAATGTTGTTGGTATCCATAATTTGAGAAAAATCTTCAATTTTTTTCCGTTAGAAGGATGTAATTGCACATATCAGACCATAATTTTTTATACCAAACAATATTATTTCATATACTGTCATAGTGATTTTGTTCATTTTTGATACTGTCATACTAGTGATTTTAGTCAATAATTTTGCCAATTTGGCAAAAAAAATGATTACTAATTAGTTAATAATTACTAAGTAATTAGTGTAATTAGTAATTTTGGCAAAATTCGTAAAAAATTAAAAAAATCATCTACTAAAATCACTAGCCAGTTGTGTCGAGTTTAGCGAACCGACTATATTTTAATTTCATATCAAATGGAACAGTCCATTTATCATAAAGGGGAGGTCGTATATTCGTATAAACCTTTTTAAACCTGTTAATAAATTATTGCTTTTAAAATATACTCAAATTGTATTTTTGAACATCTTATTTATTTTATATAATAATTAAATTCACTATCAAATGCCATTGATGTTTTATTAATACTTAATTTTTAATTTAGTTTGACATCCACGAAGTGTCAAACTCAAATGTAAATAACCTATGCTTTGCTTAACAAATCGAAATTAAAAAACTAGCCTACTTAATAGCAACGATTTCAGCTGGACGTGTAGTGTGTCGGAAGAAAATAAAACGATTGTGACGTCACATTTTAGACTTTGAGGTCGATTATCTCGAAAACGGTTAGAAATATCGAAATGCCGTTTTCAGATTTGGATTCAGAAGAAAAAACTACATAGGAATCCATCGATAAATCTGATCTGTGTATTGCCGGAGCGGCAACGCAATAACACACACACTTTTGCGAATTTATAAACGAAATGTTTTCGTTGAAAATAATTTAAAGCTTTATGTAACTTTATATTTACTTGGTTTAAAGGCAAGACGTTTGTTATTTTAAAAATTTAATTTTAAATTCTTTTGAAAGTTTGTTAATCCTAAAATTTTGAAAAAATCTCACATTATAAATATCTATTACCAGAGAACGACAGTTCTCGTCAGTGGCGCGCAACCCCAACAACAATACCCCTACAAGCGACACTATATACAGGGTGAGGCAAATAAAGGGCCTATTAGAAATATCTCGAGAACTAAAGGCAACAGAATCATGAAAATTGGAATAAAGGGGTTTTGAAGGATAATCTATTAAATGAAAATATTTTCATCTCTTTGCAACTTCCGGTTATACCGGAACTTTTAGTTTATACCGGAAGTTTATAACTTCGTCTTTTTAAATGGGACACCCTGTATCTTTTTACATTTTTGGATTCTCTTCGATGTCTCCTTTCTTAAAATATGAGGTTTTGTAATATTATACAGGGTATTTTAAAAGATAATTACATTTTTTTATTAATTTCGTAGCAAAATTAACACCCTGTAGAATTGTAGTCGTTTGACATCTAAAACTCTACTTACGTTCAAATGATTTTTTAATATACTCTAACTATTGTTAAGAATCATTAGTATAGCTAAATTTTTAATTTTAGTATACAGGGTTGGTCGAAACTCGGAATGAGTATTTTGTGAGTTTTCTTAAATGGAACACCCTGTATTTTAGTATTGTAATGAAATGATATTTTATGGTACCTTTTTATTTCTCAAGCATTCCCTATACCTAACTGCTTTAATTTGTGCTTAATTGTTAATCGCACCAACAATCTTAACTACGTAGGCTAAATAGCCTAAATTTGATAGCTAAACCATTATTGGTAATTTTAAGGACCACTCTGGATTAATATGTATTTATTTCTAAAAAATTATTTGGGATTGAGTATTTTCACGGCCAACCTAATAAAATTTTACGTATTTTTTGGTGCAGTTAATGTTTAGCTTGAATCACCAATAACCCACAAACTAGAGCAGTTAGGTATAGGGAGTGCTTAAGAAATAAAAAAGTTCTATAAAATATCATTTCATTACAATACAAAAATACAGGGTGTTCTATTTAAGAAAACTCAGAAAATACTCATTCCGAGTTTCGACCAACCCTGTATACTAAAATTAAAAATTTAGCTATACTAATGATTCTTAACAATAGTAGAGTATATTAAAAATCATTTGAACGTAAGTAGAGTTTTAGATGTCAAACTACTACAGTTCTACAGGGTGTGAATGTTGCTACGAAATTAATAAAAAAAAACGTAATTATCTTTTAAAATACCTTGTAAAATATTACAAAACCTCATATTTTAAGAAAGAAGACATCGAAGAGAATCCAAAAATATAAAAATATACAGGGTGTCCCATTAAAAAAAAACGAAGTTATATTCGGTATAACCGGAAGTTGCAAAGAGATGAAAATATTTTCATTTAATAGATCATCCTTCAAAACCCCTTTATTCCAATTTTCATGATTCTGTTGCATTTAGTTCTCGAGATATTTCTAATAGGCCAGTTATCTGCCTCACCCTATATACACGAAATTTTCGATTTTCTAAATCTGACTGAATTGAAAATTGGGCCAACTCCCATCTTAAAGTTCAGGAAAAGACTCACCCATTCTTATGTCAACCATCCATTTTGGTCCAAGGGTGTGGATTTTACGGCCCTTCCTATTTAGGGTCTGTTTTTCGTTCTCGTCCCCAAAACTCCCAAAAACTTCGAAAATTTAACTCCGACCTTTGCGGCTTCTAATAGAAGCGATCATTACCTTTCCAACGCATGTCTAATTTTGAAAATCGGTTATACCGTTCAAAAGTTACCGAGCTCAGAAATATGAGTCAATTTTTATTTAAAATAGGAAAATGTTTGTGGATATGTATGTATGTATGTATGTATGTATGTGTGTGTGTGGAAAAGTTAAACCGATCGGAATTTTTTTTTCTGTGTTTGAAGAGGGGGTGAGGGCCGATTCAGAACCGGTGTAGTTTATGAGTTTTGACTACCCATAAGCCAGCTATCGGACTTGGTAGGTACAAAACGGCATATCTTTTGGAGGTATATATCTTCGGTTCAAGAAGATACAGGAGAACAGTAAATACACCAAATCAATAGCGTTGAGTTACGCTTTCAAATGGTGTCTAATCTGTCAGGATCGGACACACACGGCTCAGTATAGCCGAAAAACTGAAAAACTAAACTTTGAAAATTTTGGTTTTTCGACAATTACTCAAAATTTCAACCTACGAATTACGCCAATAACTGAGCGTTTGCAGAAGGACTCTAGACGAATCTAACGGTGTATACCTTATATCCGGGAAAATTCGAATTTTTAAGTTATAGGCTTCATAAGTATGATCAAATCTATTTCTTATGGGAAAAACGGTTTTTCAAGCTCAATAATTCCTGTAATAGCTTCAGTTGTCATACTTGACCTTAGATGCATAAGATACTACTTGTCAATACGTTTCAAACTCATGTTTAGTGAATAAAATCGGTTAAGCCGTTTAGAAGTTATTAAGCTACAAAAGTATAATCCAATTAACGATTATTCCCTAAATGGTTTATGTAGTTGTAGTGGTTACGACGCTAATTTGATCTGGCAACGGGCAATCCGAGTTCATTTACCGGCCATCCCAATCTTTGGATCTTTTTTCAATCTATTTTGAATAGAAAAAAAATCTAGTGTACATTCGATGGACACTAGATCATTTGGGAGATAGTGCGACAAAGGTGACCATTTATAAAGCTTAACGTGTACTCGAGAAACATTGCATTCAACTTTATACATTTAATTTATAAATAACTTTGAAAAACTCCTGATACAAGAATAAAAAACCGCTAAACGCCGTAAAAATAAGTGGCGCATACAATATTCCAGCTACAAAAGATCTGATATGAATATTACGTGGCGCGAAAATGTATTTTCATTTTGATAACAAAGTTGTAGTTTTATTTTAAATTTTTTCATAATATTTGCTAAATTTGAAGTAAACGCGCCACAAAAGAGTTTCAAAATTCAAACTGTATCAAAGTTACTCTTTTCTGACGCGTTTTACTTCAAATTGGGCAAATATTATGAAAAAATCTTTTAAAATAAAACTAAAATTTTGTTTTGCATCAAAATGAAAATACATTTTCGTACCACGTAATATTCATATCAGATCTTTTGTAGCTGGAATATTGTATGCGCCACTCATTTTTACGGCGTTTAGCGGTTTTCTATTCTTGTTAAATTTACGGCACTATGTGATGTTTAATAAAATCATTTAAAATATTAAATATGTGCTAAACCGTTTGACATAATTTCAGGTATAGCTATGGATACGTCTGTCGGGTTGGCTGTGCCAGTAATAAAGAATGTTCAAGCACTTTCGGTGATGGAAATTTTCCTCGAAATACAAAGACTGATTAAGAATGGCAGGGATGGAAAATTCTCACTAGCTGATATCTCTAACGGTACCTTTACGTTGTCTAATATAGGATCTATAGGTGGCACTCATACTAAACCTGTTATTCTTCCACCTCAAGTAGCAATCATGGCTATAGGAAAATCCCAAAATTTGCCCAGGTTTGATGAAAACAACCATCTTGTGTCGGAGGAAATTGTTACGGTTAGCGTATCGGGTGACCACCGAATTATAGATGGCGCTACAATGGCAAGATTTGTAGTTGATGTTAAAAAACAATTAGAGAATCCATATTTGTTATTTCTGAAGATATAAGTGTAACATTTATTTCAATAATTATAACATTTATAAAATTATCTAACAGCATTTATTATTGTGAGTGCAATTTTGACTATTGTTTCTTGTTGTATGCTGATCTGCTTGCTTCTGCTATTGTTTTTCCCTTCCTTTGCATGATTTTAGCCACTACTATATCCCAATCTTCTCTAGGCCTTCCTCTATTTCTTTTAATTTGTATCCTAGCTTCCCATATTTTCTTCACTGGTATGTTGTCTGTCATTCTTTTCATGTGTCCCCACCAACTTAGTTGTTTTTCTTCAATACACTCAAGTATGATTTCGTCTTAAGATCTGTCCGTATATATGTGTTTCTTATTCTGTCTCTCATTGTCACTTCTCTAACTCCCCGTAAATACTTCATTTCTAGGGCTTGTATCTTGTAACTCTTTAGTTTTCTAGTTAGTATCCACGACTCACAGCCGTATGTAAGCACTGGTCTATATATAAATTGGCAACAAGGCTGAGATCGAAGAAGTCAAATAAGAATTAAACAAATTAAATAAAAGTGATTTAATTAGAATAATAATTAAAAAGAAAGTGCCTTTCTATATAAAATCAAGTGATAAAGTGATTAAGTATGTGGAAAGTGATGAAAATACCAAGTTCCCTGATGTAACTACTAAAATATCTGATAATAGTTTAACTGACCACGCCAATGCGGTAAGTCATTTAACATTAAAATATGACCTTAAAGTCGCAAACATTCAATTAGAAGCTTCAACACGTATTATCAATGTTCGGTTGCAACGTTTCAGTTGATAAATAGCCCCTCTTGAAGCACCGATAGCACGTGCTACGGTAATTACAGAGTCTCCTTTCTCCAGTAATGTTAAAGCACGAACCTTCTCCTCTTTTGTGAGTTTCGTTGGACCCATATTTGTCAATTTAATTTAGAATTTGACGATCGCAAACTTTACGCGATAAATGAGAAGTTTAGCACTGACTACCCGCACAAAGCCAACTGTTGCAAAACAGTGCAAACGCGCAGAATTCCCTAAATAAGCCAAGCGGTCCGTAAACTACAAATAATTGCAGTCGCAAGTACTCTAGCCCCCCTCCTCTATCCACCCCTCCAAGTGAAGACAGAACGCATGCAAATTGTCTTCAAATTTGGTGATTTATTTGGCAATGTAAAGATTTTTTTTGCCGTCACTGTAACTGGAGAAACCTTAGCACAAAATACGAAGATTTAACCTAAAACACTTAAATAAAATATTCCTCCTTACCGAGATACAGAGTACTTTCTACGTACATATCATCTGTTACATTGGCGGATCCAGGGGAAGGCGATGAGGGCGATCGAAGGAAAAAAAGCTACACAATGTACCAATGTATTTATAAAAATAATATTGTAGAATGTACTTATGTTTATAAGAAATTTATGACTATGAATCTGCAATCAATCACAAACAAGTCTGGCTAATTGGCTCTGCTAAAGCCATTTTTCAAAAAAAAACCTATTGGTAATAAGCGTGAATTAGAAATAAGGTGTAGCTAGTTGAGCATTATAGTTTTATTCTGTTTATGCTAAGATACTTCATAATAAGCTTAACATTTTCTTGTCGAAATACAATGACAATTCGCAAATTATTTATCAGAGTTGACAGTTACTAAGCTACATTGTAGCTTGGCAACACTAAATACTAAATTATTGTTACGATTTCGAACTTAGTGCAAAAATTTATAGGGTTTTACATAAAATTGGCTACAAAATTAAGCAGGTTTTTTTGAAAAGCTTGATATTTCGTTTTATGGGGTTTAAGAACAAGCAAAACTTTTTATCAAGAATGACATTTTTCGCTAAAATTGAAAATAAAAAAAATTCCTCTTGGGCACTCCATCCGTGGACACACGGTATTATATAGTCCAGAGAAATAAGGTTTTTCTCGTGACACATCCCCCTCCAGGCCGAAACCAAATTTTTTGAGTAGTATGGACATCTATATTATTAACCTATATGTTTCCTGCAGCCGATTTTGATGATATACATAGTTATAAACAAATGAAAATCGAAAAACGGTAAATTATCGCTTTTTTCGTCTATTACCAAAAAGTTAAGCACTTTAAACAAATTTGAGAGTAAGAAACTCATAAATCGTATAAAAAACATCAATATGGCATTCGCTGAATATGTCCAACCTTATTGGTTGCTTAGAAAATTGCAAAATAAATCATAAATATTGAGTTTTTTTAAATATTCGTAACTTAGGTAAAAATTAACTTAGAATCTTCTTATTACACGGAATGCCGAGACCTCTTGTACTTAAATTATATTTTAAATTTCAAAGCAGTTGGTCAAATAGTTTAAAAGTTATTTAATTTATTTTTCCCAAATTCATTTTTTTTGCAACACTATAAGTCAGAAAATTATGAGGTTACAATAATACTTCTGACAGTTTATGAAAGAAGAACATTTATACTATTACCTTAATTAAAAATAAATGACAAAAAATAATTTTAAACAGTATAAAATTATTTTGCAAAAACATGTCCATTCTTTGCTTACTTATAAACAATTAGAATAACTTTTTAACCGTTACCCGTAGAAAAATTATTTTTTCATATTTAGAAAGACTGAATTTTTATACACATTTAGAAAGAAAAACAACTGTTCTAGGACATTTAGGGACAAAGTTAGCCCCCCCAATTTTTTAATTCACATGTTTTTGCAAAATTATTTTGCAATATCTATAATTATTTTTTGTCATTTTTTTAAATTAAATTAATACTGTAAATTTTCTTCTTTCATAAACTATCCAAAATATTACTGTAACTTCATCATTTTCTGACTTACAGTGTTGCAAAAAAAATTAATTTTGAATAAACAAATTAAATAACTTTTAAACTATTTGACCAATTGCTTTGGAATTTAGGGTATAATTTAAGCACCATAAGTCTCAGCATTCCATGTAATAAGAAGGTTCTAAGTTAATTTTTACATAAGTTATGAATATTTATAAAAACTCAAAATTTATGATTTATTTGGCAATTTTCTAAGTAACCAATAAGGATAGACATATTCAGCGAACGCCATATTGAAGTTTTTTATACGGTTTATGAGTTTATTACTCTCAAATTTGTTTAAAATACTTAACTTTTTGGTTATTGACGAAAAAAGCGAAAATTTACCGTTTTTTGATCTTCATTTGTTTATAACTATGTATATCATCAAAATCGGCTGCAGGAAACATATAGGTTATTATTATAGATGACCATATTACTCGAAAAATTTGGTTTTAGCCTGGAGGGGGATGTGTCACCAACACGATATTTTTTTTCCTTATTTCTCTGAACTAATAAGATGACTTTAAAATACAGTCCCAATATTTTTATGGGTTGCACCTGGGACGACTTTATTGGAAGATAGTTCATTCACGTACACACGTAATGACAGTGATAATACAATTTTGTCAAGAAGAATATGTAGGTGCTATCCAATACTTGGTTTAAACTGCCTATCAGACGAATATTTACCAATAACTCACCTCAAGACAACGAGAAAAGAGTTTTAAGAAATCAGATCGATTTTATTTTGATTAATCTTAGATTTAAGTCAAGTATTCGTAGTACAAAAATATAGAGCCAAATCACAATCCGGTCGTTATGGAACTGGACATAAACAACAAACAATAAACCAAAATAAACCAAAAAAAAAATGTAATATTAAAGCACTTCCTAACAAAAAGCTTGAAATGCCTCCAAAAAGAAACTTCTTCTTCTTCTAGTTCCATGACCGTCATCGATCTTTGAATATCATGTTGGCTACCATATTCGCTATCGTGACTTTATTGACGGCAGCTCTGAATAATGATCTAGCCCATTTTCCGTATCATTGCCTTAGGTTTTTTTAGATATGGCGTTCTTCTTCTACCAGGACCACGTTTGCCTTGGATCTTTCCCTGAATGATCAGATGTAAATAATCAGATAATATTTTTCAGCGTGTCTCATGAAGTGACTGAAGTATTTCAGCTTGTGTCTCTTTATTATATTGGCCAGTTGTGTTGTTTGGTACAGCTGTCTAAGGACCTCCTCATTTCTAACTCTGTGGACCCAGCTTATTTTTAGTAGTCGGCTGTATACCCACATCTCAAATGCTTCCAAGCGTTTAGGCATAGCTTCATTTAGAATCCACGCTTTCACTTTATGCAGTAGTACTGGAAAAGAAAGATATAGCAATATGTCATTCGAACGTGAAGGTAAATATTAAGATCGTGGCTACAAAGTACGTGTCACACTTTGGCTACAAACTACGTTTCACACTTTTGTAGATCTGGCTTGTTCGGCTTTTCTGCGGTTGTTTGTTTGCTATCATATATTTAGTTTTCTTAATGAGCTTTTAGTTTACAGTTCCATACATCACTAAGGGTCGTATGATTGTTTTATATAGTTGTATATTTGTTAGTTTTTTGATTTTATAAGGTTTTGAAGGGCATAAAGACATCTGTTGCCGGCTTGTGTCCTATTGTTTATTTCTTGTGATCCGTTATGGTCTTCAGTTATTGTTGTTCCAAGATACTTAAATTCTCCGACGCGCTCAAAGTTGAAGTCATCGATGGTGATGTTCTGTCCGATTCTATCTCGATGACTCACTTACTAGAAAATCTAAGCAGCTAGACGGAAAATACTTTTATTGTAAACAAATTGTCTAGAACCAAAAAACTAATCTTCGAAATCCGAGTTGCAGTTATTAAATACTACGTTTGGTCAGTTATTTTGCATGCAGTTTAAGCATTCAATTTGAAATGAAAAATGATTTCTAAGAAGTAATAAGGAAAATGATATAGGTATCTTCAATATCTTTGAAACGAATTTCAAATTCCACCAGGAAATTACAAATTTTTTCTTCATAAATTTTCATAATTCTTTCTCTTTTATACGATCAATGAATAGTTTGAGTTTCATTTTAAAAGTTTCATTTGGCGTTCCAAACTTGCAAATTAAGCAAAGGCTATAGCGGGATAAGATGGTAAAATCTGCACTCGGCTGGATTCTTAGTTGGGGTTGGGCAATCGAAAGTACATAATTCAAAAACCCCCTAACCAAATTTTTAGCTCCCTATGTGACCCCAGGTGTCCCCTATCGAAAAAAATGTGTTTTTTCGAAAAACATTTTTTTGGAGCGATCTTTTGCTTTAAAAAATGTGACAAAAATTGTGAATATACATTATTATACCCTAAATCCCACTGATTTTTTTCAGATTTTTTGGATCAAAATTGACGCCAGAAAAAATTTTTGAAGTTTTCAAAAAAATTTTAGGTTATGTAGGTAATTTTTGACTAGCTCCGACAAAATTTTTTTTAGTGTATTTTTATCCGTTCTTTTGAATGGCAGGGATAGTTTTGCCATTTTCTCGCCAGAAATTACTCAAAATTCGAAAAAACCCATTTTTTTGGTTACCCCCCTCATATTTTTAGTGTTTACTGAGCGATCTTTTCTTTAAAAAATCTGAAAAAAATTATGAACATACATTGTGGCCCAAAAATATACTATTTTTTTTTTAGATTTTTTGGATCAAAATTGAAAAATTTTGAATTTTTCAAAAAAATTTTAGGTTATGTAGGTAATTTTTGGCGAGCGCCGACATCATTTTTTTTAGTGTATTTTTTTCCGTTCTTTTGAATGGCTGGGATAGTTTTGCCATTTTCTCGCCGGAAATTGCTCAAAACTCGAAAAAACCCATTTTTTGGTTACCCCCTCATATTTTTAGTGTTTACTGACCGATCTTTCCTTTAAAAAATCTGAAAAAAATTATGAACATACATTGATGCCCAAAAATATACTGGTTTTTTTTTCAGATTTTTTGGATCAAAATTGAAAAATTTTAAATTTTTCAAAAAATTTTTAGGTTATGTAGGTAATTTTTGGCTAGGTCCGACATAATTTTTTTTAGTGTATATTTTTCCGTTCTTTTGAATGGCTGGGATAGTTTTGCCATTTTCTCGCCGGAAATTGCTCAAAATTCGAAAAAACCCATTTTTTTGGTTCCCCCCCTCATATTTTTAGTGTTTACTGAGCGATCTGTTCTTTAAAAAATCTGAAAAAAAATTAATTAAAATTACATTGATGGCCAAAAACATACTGTTTTTTTATCAGATTTTTTGGATCAAAATTGAGGCTAGAAAAAATTATTGAATTTCTCAAAAAATTTTTAGGTTATGTAGGTAATTTTTGGCTACCTCCGACATAATTTTTTTTTAGTGTATTTTTTTCCGTTCTTTTGAATGGCAGAGATAGTTTTGCCATTTTCTCGCCGGAAATTACTCAAAATTCGAAAAAACCCATTTTTTTGGTTACCCCCCTCATATTTTTAGTGTTTACTGAGCGATCTTTTCTTTAAAAAATCTGAAAAAAATTATGAACATACATTGATGCCCAAAAATATACTATTTTTTTTCAGATTTTTTTGATCAAAATTGAAAAATTTTGAATTTTTCAAAAAAATTTTAGGTTATGTAGGTAATTTTTGGCGAGCGCCGACATAATTTTTTTAGTGTATTTTTTTCCGTTCTTTTGAATGGCTGGGATAGTTTTGCCATTTTCTCGCCGGAAATGGCTCAAAATTCTAAAAAACTCATTTTTTGGTTCCCCCCTCATATTTTTAGTGTTTACTGACCGATCTTTCCTTTAAAAAATCTGAAAAAAATTATGAACATACATTGATGCCCAAAAATATACTGGTTTTTTTTCAGATTTTTTGGATCAAAATTGAAAAATTTTGAATTTTTCAAAAAATTTTTAGGTTATGTAGGTAATTTTTGGCTAGGTCCGACATAATTTTTTTAGTGTATATTTTTCCGTTCTTTTGAATGGCTGGGATAGTTTTGCCATTTTCTCGCCGGCACAGTGCGCAACACGTTGAAAATCGAGCACGAATAGGCTTATGCTTACCTATAGTATTATTGTATTTTATTCTATCTATGTATATCATGGATTGAAAATATAAATATGTAGATATTCACATACTTATTTAGTAAGCTACATTTATGGAAATAACTTGATTACGGTGCAAACGTGATTACTTATTTAAAATGTAACTATTAACGAATAATTTTATTTACTTTACACCTTTGAAAAGTAAAATTAATAAATCAAATAAAGTTGAAAATAAACGTTTGCCTATAACTGTATGGCATATTTCATGCTGGAAAACGTTTTTAATAATTACTTATTACTTATTAATTACTTATAATTACTTATTAATAACATTAATAATGTCTATATATATTTAAATATTTTTAATATTGATATATTTTTTAAAGTAGTTACTCTAGCGTATCAAAAAATTAACTTTCAATTACCTTAACTTAATTAATAAATACGCAAAAGGTAATATTAATATGGTAATTTCAATTGAGAAATCGGAAAACACAACTAAGACGAAGAAATATCTATGAATTGATCTATACATAATGTAATTAAGGTAGCCATGTACCTATAGTTAAGGGTTAAGGTTGTCTACTAAAAACATAGGAAAAATATCAACAAAGGGAGTTGTCGTATTTTATGCATATTCTCTTCTCAAAATGGCTACCTTCTCTTCTCAAAAAACCTGATCACGCTATTCAAAATAACGGAAAATCGGTATTTATTGACATCAAAAATCGTTATTTATTGACATGCAATTGAGTTTATGTGTACACATAGGGGGACACAAAGAAATGGCTCTTTTCGAATTGTGAGAAAGTCCCGGAGAGAAAATGGCAAATCTAACCCAGTTATTCAAAAGAACGAAAAAAAAATACACAAATTATTTCGAAGTCTGTCAAAAATGGCTTACATAAACGATTTTTTTTTGAAAAATTCAAAAAATTTCCCTGAGTAAAATTTTAATCCAAAAAATCTAAAAAAAATCAGTATATTTTTGGGCATAACAATGTATGTTCATAATTTTTTTCAGATTATCTTAAGAAAATATCGCTCAGTAAACAATAAAAATATGAGGGGGGAAAACCAAAAAATGGGTTTTTCGAATTTTGAGCAATTTCCGGCGAGAAAATGGCAAAACTATCCAAGCCATTCAAAAGAAGGAAAAAAAATACACTAAAAAAAATTATATCGGAGCTAGCCAAAAATTACCTACATACCCTAAAATTTTTTTGAAAAATTCAATAATTTTTTCTGGCCTCAATTTTGATCCAAAAAATCTGAAAAAAAAGTATGTTTTTGGGCATCAATGTATGTTCATTATTTTTTTTTTCAGATTTTTTAAAGGAAAGATCGGTCAGTAAACACTAAAAATATGAGGGGGGGACCAAAAAATGGGTTTTTTCGAATTTTGAGCAATTTCCGGCGAGAAAATGGCCAAACTATCTCTGCCATTCAAAAGAACGGAAAAAAATACACTAAAAAAAATTATGTCGGAGGTAGCCAAAAATTACCTACATAACCTAAAATTTTTTTGAGAAATTCAATCATTTTTTCTAGCCTCAATTTTGATCCAAAAAATCTGATAAAAAAAACAGTATGTTTTTGGCCATCAATGTATGTTCATAATTTTTTTTCAGATTTTTTAAAGAACAGATCGCTCAGTAAACACTAAAAATATGAGAGGGGAACAAAAAAAATGGGTTTTTTCGAATTTTGAGCAATTTCCGGCGAGAAAATGGCAAAACTATCCCAGCCATTCAAAAGAACGGAAAAATATACACTAAAAAAAATTATGTCGGACCTAGCCAAAAATTACCTACATAACCTAAAAATTTTTTGAAAAATTCAAAATTTTTCAATTTTGATCCAAAAAATCTGAAAGAAAAACCAGTATATTTTTGGGCATCAATGTATGTTCATAATTTTTTTCAGATTTTTTAAAGGAAAGATCGGTCAGTAAACACTAAAAATATGAGGGCGGAACCAAAAAATGGGTTTTTTTCGAATTTTGAGCAATTTCCGGCGAGAAAATGGCAAAACTATTCCAGCCATTCAAAAGAACGGAAAAAAATACACTAAAAAAAATTATGTCGGCGCTCGCCAAAAATTACCTACATAACCTAAAATTTTTTTGAAAAATTCAAAATTTTTCAATTTTGATCCAAAAAATCTGAAAAAAAAAATAGTATATTTTTGAGCATCAATGTATGTTCATAATTTTTTTCAGATTTTTTAAAGAAAAGATCGCTCAGTAAACACTAAAAATATGAGGGGGGTAACCAAAAAAATGGGTTTTTTCGAATTTTGAGTAATTTCCGGCGAGAAAATGGCAAAACTATCCCTGCCATTCAAAAGAACGGAAAAAAATACACTAAAAAAAATTATGTCGGAGGTAGGCAAAAATTACCTACATAACCTAAAATTTTTTTGAGAAATTCAATAATTTTTCTAGCCTCAATTTTGATCCAAAAAATCTGATAAAAAAAACAGTATGTTTTTGGCCATCAATGTATGTTCATAATTTTTTTTCAGATTTTTAAAGAACAGATCGCTCAGTAAACACTAAAAATATGAGGGGGGGGAACCAAAAAAATGGGTTTTTTCGAATTTTGAGCAATTTCCGGCGAGAAAATGGCAAAACTATCCCAGCCATTCAAAAGAACGGAAAAATATACACTAAAAAAAATTATGTCGGACCTAGCCAAAAATTACCTACATAACCTAAAAATTTTTTGAAAAATTCAAAATTTTTCAATTTTGATCCAAAAATCTGAAAAAAAAACAGTATATTTTTGGGCATCAATGTATGTTCATAATTTTTTTCAGATTTTTTTAAAGGAAAGATCGGTCAGTAAACACTAAAAATATGAGGGGGGAACTAAAAAATGGGTTTTTTCGAATTTTGAGCAATTTCCGGCGAGAAAATGGCAAAACTATCCCAGCCATTCAAAAGAACGGAAAAAAATACACTAAAAAAAATTATGTCGGCGCTCGCCAAAAATTACCTACATAACCTAAAAATTTTTTGAAAAATTCAAAATTTTTCAATTTTGATCCAAAAAATCTGAAAAAAAATAGTATATTTTTGGGCATCAATGTATGTTCATAATTTTTTTCAGATTTTTTAAAGAAAAGATCGCTCAGTAAACACTAAAAATATGAGGGGGGTAACCAAAAAATGGGTTTTTTCGAATTTTGAGTAATTTCCGGCGAGAAAATGGCAAAACTATCCCTGCCATTCAAAAGAACGGAAAAAAATACACTAAAAAAAATTTTGCCGGAGCTAGCCAAAAATTACCTACATAACCTAAAAATTTTTTGAAAACTTCAAAAAATTTTTCTGGCGTCAATTTTGATCCAAAAAATCTGAAAAAAATCAGTGGGATTTATGGTATAATAATGTACATTCACAATTTTTTTCACATTTTTTAAAGCAAAAGATTACTCCAAAAAAATGTTTTTCGAAAAAACACATTTTTTTCGATAGGGGACACCTGGGGTCACATAGGGAGCTAAAAATTTGGTTAGGGGGTTTTTGAATTATGTACTTTCGATTTCCCAACCCCCACTAAGAATCCAGCCGAGTGCAGATTTTACCATCTTATCCCGCTATAGCCTTTCTAGCAGTTTTTCATTTCTAAAAATAAAGCAATTATTTCCTCCCCTAATTCACAGCATCTTTTAAGAACCTTTTCTAAACTTAACTATCAAAGATGATTGTGGTGTAAGACATCAGTAGGTATGTTCTGTTTCTAAATCTTTCAAAAATGCTATGAATGCAGAATGCACGATGATTTAATCCTCTTGAACGAATAAAATTGAACACATAAGTGGATAAAGGTCATATGTGACAAAATAATGTTTTTGAGTAATGAGCATTTTCGTATCTTTTGTCCCAAGTTAGTTATTTATTTTATAAATTTGCATTGCTACACTTTTTTAAACAGGTATTTGAAGGTACTTTTTTCACACTTTAAGTTGAATTTAAAAAAAGTTACTTTAAGCCTAATATTTTAAATTTTGTGGACATATTACCTTTATCCACATAGTAAAATAATTAAAAAATGTTAGGGTTAAGTGAATAAAAGAGTTAAGTATCAAAAATGGGCATTGATTGTCAAAAAAAAAATTGCTATACAAACTGTAAAATTAATAAAAACATATTTTTAGGAGGTTCTTCTTTTCTTTTTGGGATTTTTTTTATTTTCCTCTATCGCGTTTTCATAAAACCATCTATACCCTTCGGGAACAAATTTTATTCGGTCTCTTCAATTTCCCAGTTTTTTCAAACTCACACTACCAGTTTTATTTTCCAGTTCTCTTGGTCTATATTCAGTTGTGGTCAGATGTGCAGTCCTTTTTTTTCTTAAATCTACTTGCTGAAATATCATGTAGTCATTAAGGTATCTATGTCTTATAGAGATAGAAGCCAAATTCGTCCACTCTTATCCATTTTACGTAACACGAAAAATAACCTTTTGATTTGAAGTATTTGTTTGCTTTTTACATAAATAGAGGTTCGTCAGCAGATCTTCTAAGTAGTAGAAAAAATTCTCCATATTTACACATTTCACATGGATACAGGTATTATGTCGAAATGCGATCTTGGACATAATACCTTTATCCACTAGAATTCGAAAATCTAGTGGGACATATTGCTTTAATACCTTCCTGTTATTTTTATTTAGCTAAAAATAGGATATTTTAAAATTTTAAAAGGTAAAACAACATATTAGAAGAACAAAAACCTAATAAAACAATTTTCTCAAAAAATGTGACATATGACCTTTATACACTTATGTCTTCAATTAACAATATTAGTTATAATTGAAATGACGTTGTCTACTTGCAAAACATTATTGCATAATACCTGTTCTATAAATTGTTCATGAACGTAATCTTTAAATTTTCTGAACATTACAATATTTGCTCCTCTTAAATTTGGTGCTCCCTCAGTTGTTACACTTACTATAGGTGTTACGGGTTAATTTAAAATTTTCCAAACAGTTTGTGATTACTTCAAAAATATTGTTTCGATTTATTGAAATTTCATGGATTTCATTGAGGGAACCGACAAAATTCTATGCCGGATACCCAAATAATTGCCCACGTTATGTTGAAAATTTGCGGAAAAATCACCCGCTGCCAAAGTGTTAATTAATAGCTGCATTATCTATATTTATTTATTAATATTAGCAATACTTTTAAAAAATATTTAAATGAAAATAATTTACTTTTTTCCGCGGGCCGCAAAAAAATGTATAAAGGGCCGCATGCGGCCCGCGGGCCGCACTTTGCCCACCCCTGCGCTAAAGCATAGTTTTAGAAATATTGACGAAAAACGTAAAAAAACTACTAATTTACTGACTTCTCCCTTATCTCCCCCCCAAATCGGACGCTCAAAATGGTGTAACTTTTTACTGAACAATATGTGGACCATATAGAACAATTTGGTGTTGGAGAAAAACTTTTACTTTGGATGTTAAGGTTAGGCCTTTTTTGGACCAATTATACTATACTACCTCAGTAACTTTAAAACCGTTCATTTTAGAAGGATTATGCATAGGGCCTTTTTTATTTCAAGAACATTTTTGTGTAGAAGGTTGTTTATGCTAAATCGTAGTTTTAGAAATATTGACGAAAAACGTAAAAAACTACGAATTTACCGATTTCTCCCCTTCTCCCCCCCCCCCCCAAACCCGACACGCTCAAAATTGTGTGACTTTTTTCTGAACATTATGTGGACCATGTAGAACAATTCGGTGTTGGAGGATAACTTTCACTTTGGATGTCTGGGTTTGGGTCTAGTTATACCATACTAATAGAAGATCTACGGACCTTTATCACACTAATCAATCATCCTGTATTTACTTTTGTGAAATAAAAATATTAAGCTCAGTTAATTTATAAACATTAATTTTCATAAAAGATTATGAAATACAATAATAAAATAACGGCCGATACTGTTTACGTATTTTAATAATTAATGTTTACCATTGCCTTGTTTTCACAAAGATAAAGAGGAATCAGTGATATTGGACATTATAATTATTTGGAATTAAGCTTATTTGATGTTCCAATTTCCACTTAGGAAATCGTTATCGAAATACAAAACATTAGTAAATTAAACAAATTTTGTTTTTGTTGTTTGGTAAAAAATTCCTCTAATAATTAAATTTTATCTGATTTATTCATATTGACAATTGGGTCATAAATATACAGTGTGTCCACGGATGGGGTGCCCAAAAGGAAAAACTTTTTTATTTTTAATTTTAGCGAAAAATGTCATTCTTGATAAATTTTTTTGCTTGTTCTAAAACCCCATAAAACGAAATAAAATTCAAGTTTTTTAAAACCTGCTAAATTTTGTAGCCAATTTTATGTAAATCCCTATTATTTTTTGAACTAAGTTCGAAATCGTAACAATAATCTAGTGTAGGTAGCTAAGCTACAATGTAGCTTAGTAACTGTCAACTACTATTGATAAATATTTTGCTTGTTTTAAAACCCCATAAAACGAAAACAGTAAATTTTAATGATGAAACTGACTGCATATCTAGGACATCATCGTCCTCATTATACGTCGATTTCGATCTTTTTCTGTTTTCAACAGATACTGTCTCATTAAATTTCTTTATTAGTTTCTTCAATCCATTCCGTGTAACGAGTACGTCTGGATATTTTTCATTGAAAATTTCTATCGCTTGTCGGTACGAACCAGCTCCAATTCTATAATACTTTACAAGATAAATTCTGTGTTGGAGCTTAACATTGCTTGCTTGCTTGCTTGGTTATTGGCCTTGCTTTATGTAATTTGGCCAGCTCGATCAGGTTGGCGGTCACGACGTTGACTGGCTCATGACCATGTCGGGCTCGCCGAATATGTCTACTTCTTGATTTTTTAAAGTAAATTGGCTATGGTGATAACTCTTGACTAAAAATTTACTTTTTGTACAAGGTTAGTAAGCGAACATATGGGTGTTATGCAATAACAAACACAACCTATTGGTAATAAGCGTGAATTAGAAATAAGGTGTAGCTAGTTGAGCATTATAGTTTTATTCTGTTTATGCTAAGATACTTCATAATAAGCTTAACATTTTCTTGTCGAAATACAATGACAATTCGCAAATTATTTATCAGAGTTGACAGTTACTAAGCTACATTGTAGCTTGGCAACACTAAATACTAAATTATTGTTACGATTTCGAACTTAGTGCAAAAATTTATAGGGTTTTACATAAAATTGGCTACAAAATTAAGCAGGTTTTGAAAAGCTTGAATTTTATTTCGTTTTATGGGGTTTAAG
Source organism: Diabrotica virgifera virgifera (assembly GCF_917563875.1). Classification (NCBI taxonomy): domain Eukaryota; kingdom Metazoa; phylum Arthropoda; class Insecta; order Coleoptera; family Chrysomelidae; genus Diabrotica; species Diabrotica virgifera. The sequence continues at coordinate 142,361,791 of NC_065444.1, read as the reverse complement.
AACAAGCAAAACTTTTTATCAAGAATGACATTTTTCGCTAAAATTGAAAATAAAAAATGTTCCTCTTGGGCACTCCAACCGTGGACACACGGTATTATAAGATGACTTTAAAATACAGTCCCAATATTTTTATGGGTTGCACCTGAGACGACTTTATTGGAAGATAGTTCATTCACGTACACACGTAATGACAGTGATAATACAATTTTGTCAAGAAGAAGAATATGTAGGTGCTATCCAATTTTTGGTTTAAACTACCTATCAGACGAATATTTACCAATAACTCACCTCAAGACAACGAGAAAAGAGTTTTAAGAAATCAGATCGATTTTATTTTGATTAATCTTAGATTTAAGTCAAGTATTCGTAGTACAAAAATATAGAGCCAAATCACAATCCGGTCGTTATGGAACTGGACACTGGACATAAACAACAAACAATAAACCAAAATAAACCAAAAAAAAATGTAATATTAAAGCACTTCCTAACAAAAAGCTTGAAATGCCTCCAAAAAGAAACTTCTTCTTCTAGTTCCATGACCGTCATCGATCTTTGACTTTATTGACGGCAGCTCTGAATAATGATCTAGCCCATTTTCCGTATCATTGCCTTAGGTTTTTTTAGATATGGTGTTCTTCTTCTACTAGGACCACGTTTGCCTTGGATCTTTCCCTGAATGATCAGATGTAAATAATCAGATAATATTTTTCAGCGTGTCTCATGAAGCGACTGAAGTATTTCAGCTTGTGTCTCTTTATTATATTGGCCAGTTGTGTTGGTTGGTACAGCTGTCTAAGGACCTCCTCATTTCTAACTCTGTCGACCCAGCTTATTTTTAGTAGTCGGCTGTATACCCACACCTCAAATTCTTCCAAGCGTTTAGGCATAGCTTCATTTAGAATCCACGCTTTCCCTTTATGCAGTAGTACTAGAAAAGAAAGATATAGCAATATGTCATTCGAACGTGAAGGTAAATATTAAGATCGTGGCTACAAAGTACGTGTCACATTTTGGCTACAAACTACGTTTCACACTTTTGTAGATCTGGCTTGTTCGGCTTTTCTGCGGTTGTTTGTTTGCTATCATATATTTAGTTTTCTTAATGAGTTTTTAGTTCACAGTTCCATACATCACTACGGGTCGTATGATTGTTTTATATGGTTGTATATTTGTTAGTTTTTTGATTTTATAAGGTTTTGAAGGGCATAAAGACATCTGTTGCCGGCTTGTGTCCTATTGTTTATTTCTTGTGATCCGTTATGGTCTTTAGTTATTGTTGTTCCAAGATACTTAAATTCTCCGACGCGCTCAACTTTGAAGTCATCGATGGTGATGTTCTGTCCGATTCTATCTCCATGACTCACTTACTAGAAAATCTAAGCAGCTAGACGGAAAATACTTTTATTGGAACCGAGAGACGTCCTCAAGACATTCTGATAATACCATTAAAAACGTCCGCATTCAAAAGGGTGCTCAACAAGGATGTGTCATACCTCCATGGATCTTTAACTCCTACTTTGAATGAATTTTCAAATAACCATTAGACGACAGACGACGCCAAAATTGGTATTAAAAGAAGTGGCAAATATATTAATAATATTAGATACGCCGACGAAAGCATACTGATGTCAGAAAAAATAGCAAACCTACTGAATAGATCACATAAATAATAAAAGTAAAGCAATGGCACTAACGATAACTGTTCAAAACTCTAAAACATGTACACCAAATAGAAACAAATTGTCTAGAACCAAAAACTAAGCTTCGAAATCCGAGTTGCAGTTATTAAATACTACGTTTGGTCTGTCATTTTGCATGCAGTTTTTAAGCGTAGGCACGAAAATGTGGCTCTATCGCAGAATGCTCAATAACAACTAATCAAGTAGTGCTAAATAACAAAGAGAGACATAGAATTAATAACAATGATAAAAAAGAAAAACCTCATTCCTACCTTACATAATGATAAATGACAATTTATAACTTGATAGGACTAATGATTTATTGAAATAAAGATAGAAGGTCGCAGTTGCATAGGCAGAACAGAAATATTATGGCTTTGCGACAACAGAGGTTGGACAGACATGTACATGTTCAATAATTACTAAGAGCTTCGTAGAATAGGGAAATTTTTTATGTAGTGATCTCAAACCAGTGTAAAGGAGTGCACCCGAAGACGATTGGGACAGATATAGTTTTTACATTAAAAATATACAGTAATGAGTGCGCTAATAACCGGCAAAATATCGCAAAAGGCGGAAAATATAATACTTTGTGAAATAAAAAGAGATGAAACTAGTAGAGGTGGAAAATTATCAATAGAAACCTATAAATATTATATTGATAGTTGCCCACCTTTAGACAATGTTTTGCTATGACAACGTTTTAGCTCGTCAGTCCAACGTGTTGGTGGACGAGCTCTACTTCGGTAGACATCATCTCTTAGTCTCCATTCCAGTAGGTATCCGTTTTATCCATCTGTTGTCTGTCACGATCCACGTGACCTGCCCAGTTCCATTTCAGTGTTGCTATTCTCTCTACTGTATCAGTCACTCCCGATCTTTGTCGCAGCTGGCGGTTTGGGATCTTGTCTCGTAGTGAAACGCCCAACATAACACGCTCCATCGCCCTTTGAGACACATCGGAGGAGTGTGTCAACTAAAACGGCCACAGGAGAATTTTATAAAATTCTCATGTCACACCTGTCACAGTGTTAGTTGCCAAACTACTCCGAGACATCGGAAGGTGGGAAATATAATGTAAATTTATACGTTTCTACTGATCATTTCCCACCTCTACTAATGGCATCTCTTTTGGCAGTCGGTGAAAACACGTGTTATAATTCAGAAATCAGGGCTTGTAAAGGACGATGTCAGGAATAACTTCTACTAAAACGTTACAACTAATTTTGGGCGCCTTCTATTATATCTCACAATAAAACACTGAAAAACGTTTGTTTTCTATACTTCCACAAAATTTATTACAACTATGTTATTACTACAGCTGTTTCGGCAAAGTGCCTTTCTCAAGTGATATATTTTACAATGTGTTTGCCTTTTTAAGTCTTTAACTGAAGAGGTTGAGGAGTGGGGAGCTGTTTGTCTCGAGTTGGTCATTCAGAATTATATCTGTATTTTTCAATTTATTAATTTCCATTGATTCTAAAAGTGATAGCTTAAGGCCTTTATTTTGAACATGTAGAATTTGAAACTCTTCATTGAAAGAATGATTATGATCTAGAAGGTGAAGTGCGTATGTAGAAGTGTCTGTTTTTCTATTGTTGAAAGCCCTTTTGTGTTCTGCTATCCGTTTGTCAAAAGTTCTGCCAGTTTGACCGATGTAAGTTTTCGGACAGTCACCACAAGTTAGTTTGTACACACCACTCTGTAGTTGCTTTCTCTTTCGGCTTTTATTGTTTTTAATATGTTTGCTTAAGCTTAAGTTATTGTTAGTTCTGAAAGCTGGTGTTATTCCTTTCTTTTTTATGTATCTGGCTATTTTTGTTGTTATTTTGCCAGTATATGTGAGAGAGCAGAAGGTACTAGGTTCTTTCTGTGGTGGTGGATACACTAATTTCAAGGCTTTCTTATGGAGTTTTTGGTTTAAAATGTTGTTAACTGTTTGTTCGTTATAGCCATTGTTTACTGCTATTTGTCTAATGATATTTAGTTCTGTCTCGAAGTTATTTTTTGTCATAGGAATTTCTGTCAGTCTATGTATCATGCTATGGTAGGCTGCTAATTTGTGTTGTGTAGGATGGGATGATGAATTGTGTATAGTTGTGTCAGTATGGGTAGGTTTATGATATACGGAGAACTCATGTTTGTTGTGTAGTCTGATAATCGTTACATCTAGAAAGTTTATGGAATTATTCTGTTCTGTTTCTATTGTGAACTCAATATTACTATGAAGTGAATTCAATATCATCCACGTATCTCCACCAATATAAGAACTGTTTAAATACGGGATGTTTAGAAATTGTTGTTTCAAGTTGGTTCATAAATATATCTGATAGTAATGGGCTTAGAGGATTACCCATAATAAGTCCTGCACTGTTGTTTGTGTATATTTGATTACGTGAATGTGAATTTAGTTGGAAATATATAAAATGATGAAGGGTCATCATTCCATACATTTCTGTGCAACTATAGACACCGGTGTTTCGGTGTATATAGTTGTAACTAATTATTTTACATTATATATTTATATATTACAAAGTGTAATAATGGATAAAATACAATATGAGGACAAAATTACAGATCTAATTACAAATGGACCTTATACCAAATTAACGAAGGATCCAACGAAGACACTGGAAAACAAAATTTATAGAACTTTATTCAAATTTAAAAATGATCTAACGTACTATCAAAGAAAATTAATGACACCTCATTACAGTAAGACACCACATTTTTATGGAGTACCGAAAATTCATAAAGCGAATATTCCACTTAGACCCATTTGTAGTACCATCAATTCTCAATGTAGTGAGCTCTCAAAATTTTTATTAAATATTATAAAACCATTTGCAAATAATAATGACACATTTATAAAAAATACACAACATTTTTTAAACAAATTAACAAATATTGAATTTAATCAAAATAATATTTTAGTAAGTTTTGACATAAACAGTTTATTTACAAATGTGCCATTAGATAAAACTTTAAACATAATTAAAACGAAGTTAGAAAATGATAATACATTGACAACTAGGACAAAACTAAATGTATCAGCTATAATGGAGTTATTGACATTATGTACTAATAATACCTATTTTCAACTAAATAATGAATTCTATAAACAAAATTTTGGTCTAGCAATGGGCTCTCCTGTATCTCCATTATTGGCTAATATATTTATGGAAGATTTCGAAACTAATATCATTTCTAAACAAAATTTAAAACCCACAGTATGGTGGAGATATGTAGATGATGTGTTTTCAATATGGCCTCATAGATCAGAATTGTTGGATACATTCCTGAATATTATAAACGATCAAGAAGAGACAATAAAATTTACAATGGAAAAGGAATACAATAACACTTTGCCTTTCCTCGATGTTTTAGTCTCAAAGAAGGATACTGGATATGAGACTCAAGTGTATAGAAAACCAACACACACCAACAGATATCTCAATTACAAATCAAATCACAACATCAACGTTAAAAAGGGAATCATTAAATCCTTATATGATAGAGCCAAAATTACTTGTTCTAACGAAAATTCATTTTTAGAAGAAAAACAATTGTTAACATCTGTTTTATTAAAAAACGATTATCCTTTATCGTTTATAAATAAGGAATTGACAAGATTGGATCGAATGGAACAGAACAACTTAGAACGGGATCCTACAACATTCACAAGAAATAATACGAGGAAAATAACAATACCATATATAAAAGGACTATCCGAGAAACTTAAAACGATAGGAAATAAATTCAACATTTCAACAACATTCAAAACAACAAACACATTGAGATCTATTCTATCTAAAACTAAACCTAACAATGAACAAGAAAGAACAAAGAATTGCATTTATAAAATACCTTGTGAATGCGAACAATTTTATTTAGGTGAAACATCAAGACCATTAAACGTTAGAATAAGTGAACATCAGTCTTATATTAAAAATAGAGAATTCGATAGATCTCAAATATGTCAACACGCATGGGATAATGAACATAGAGTTCAATGGAGAGATTCAAGTATAGTCCTGAAAGAATCAGATAGTAAAAAGAGAAAATCAAAGAAGCGGCTCTAATTATGCTAAATGAAACCAATTGTGTCGCAAATTCCTCGGTAGAATGCAATAGGATGTGGTTACCCATACTGAAAGAGGAAGTCAATAGAAAGAAAATACCACGATTAGTAAGTCAATAACATATCGAGTTAGTACACATTTTATATTTTAGTATTACTTATTGTATATCTATGTAATATTAATATTATTTATAATTTAAACATATTAAAGTCAGATATTAGTTTTTTGAAGGTAGATTAAATGTAAGACCAAATACTTACGATGTCGGGATAGTATCACGAGGTTTTTTCCTGGTTTTCCCTCGTGATTTACTATGGAATCTCTAACGCGAGAATTTTACTGTCATTGTTGCATTTGGTTGTCTTTTTAAAGACAGATCACATGCTATGATTTTTTTTGCGACGGATATTCTTGAGTTGGGATTGATTTCATGTAATCGAATGAACTATCTTTTAGTAAAGTCGTCCCAGGAACGCAACTCATAAATATTGGCGATATCATTTTAAAGTCTTCTACTTTAAAATGTATAATATACGTCTGAATTGCCAATATAAATGAGTCAGATTAAAAAAATTATTAGAAGAATTTTTTTTTACTTAGCAACAACATGTTTGTTTATTTTAATAGTATTTTGTATTTTGACAACGAAACCCGATTTGGGCTTCGAAACGTTAATAAATTCATGTTTTAGTAAAATTGTGGCTTATTTCCCATAAAAAATACGTAATTATAAAAATGCCACAAGGAAATAGCTTCAGAACAACAACTTCTTTATATTATATATTATTTTTATCCATTATAACTATTATATATTTCTTGCGACTGCGGGTCTTCTAACAATCTGACCAAAAATGGTAACCTTGCTCCTGTAGTAATCCTTTTATAAGTTAACAAACAACTTTTTTTAACTTGCTACACTATACTGACGAGGCCCAAATAGGCCGAAACACCGGTGTATATAGTTGCACAGAAATGTATGGAATGATGACCCTTCATCATTTTATATATTTCCAACTAAATTCACATTCACTTTACGAGTATTAGCCAATTATTTTGCTTATTTATTTTTATATTTGTACTCGATTATCCAACATCATTTTATTTAATAATGTTATGGCTTTTCATTTGCTCAGGTAGCCTTACCTCCTTGGCAATGTTAGTTGTAGCCTTGCGACTGCGGGTCTTCTAACAATCTGACCAAAAATGGTAACCTTGCTCCTGTAGTAATCCTTTTACAAGTTAACAAACAACTTTTTTTAACTTGCTACACTATACTGACGAGGCCCAAATAGGCCGAAACACCGGTGTATATAGTTGCACAGAAATGTATGGAATGATGACCCTTCATCATTTTATATATTTCCAACTAAATTCACATTCACTTTACGAGTATTAGCCAATTATTTTGCTTATTTATTTTTATATTTGTACTCGATTATCCAACATCATTTTATATATATATATATATATATATATATATATATATATATATATATATATGAAAAATAGATAATTGCATTTCAGTTAGATTCGAACCCCACCGGTGCCCCGACTAGTTTCGACTCATGTCAAGTCGTCATCAGGAGACACTAGGTAGGTGTTCGAAGCTAACTGATTTGCGGCTATTACTTCGTGAATTTATAAACTAAATCCACCAGAGTATACTTAGTACGACCTCTATATGTGAAAAGAGAAAATAATTATTCTCTTGGTAGCCCGGCGAATAGCAAAATCAAGCTTTATAACAATAAAGCTATGAAAGGCGATGTAACGGAATCCTTTTTCCGACAATACATCATGCAAACACCGTTTGGGCTAACCAATTCGTCTCTTACTGGAGAATACAGTAAAATGAAAAATAGATAATTGCATTTCAGTTAGATTCGAACCCCACCGGTGCCCCGACTAGTTTCGACTCATGTCAAGTCGTCATCAGGAGACACTAGGTAGGTGTTCGAAGCTAACTGATTTGCGGCTATTACTTCGTGAATTTATAAACTAAATCCACCAGAGTATACTGTATATGTATTGTCGGAAAAAGGATTCCGTTACATCGCCTTTCATAGCTTTATTGTTATAAAGCTTGATTTTGCTATTCGCCGGGCTACCAAGAGAATAATTATTTTCTCTTTTCACATATAGAGGTCGTACTAAGTATACTGTGGTGGATTTAGTTTATAAATTCACGAAGTAATAGCCGCAAATCAGTTAGCTTCGAACACCTACCTAGTGTCTCCTGATGACGACTTGACATGAGTCGAAACTAGTCGGGGCACCGGTGGGGTTCGAATCTAACTGAAATGCAATTATCTATTTTTCATTTTACTGTATTCTCCAGTAAGAGACGAATTGGTTAGCCCAAACGGTGTTTGCATGATGTATTGTCGGAAAAAGGATTCCGTTACATCGCCTTTCATAGCTTTATTGTTATAAAGCTTGATTTTGCTATTCGCCGGGCTACCAAGAGAATAATTATTTTCTCTTTTCATATATATATATATATATATATATATATATATATATATATATATATATATATATATATATATCGACGCTTGAAAGGTAAAACTGCTAATACGCCAATTACGAATTTTACAGGAGAGCCGTTTAAAGTTTGAAATTTTATAAAAAAAATCATAATTTTAGTTGTAAGCTTACTATCTTGACAAATCTTAGGAATATAAATGTTTTATAGTAAAATGCTTTCATGGTATAAATTTCTAAAAGAAATATTATCTAGTTTTAAAATTAAAGGCGCATTATACAAAGTGATTCTTGAATGCAATCAGGAGAAATGTATTATAAGCATAATGCGTTATATAACCAGGTAGCTGAAAACGGCTAATTTACCAAATATGAGTAATTTTATGAGAAGGTGAAATGTTTTATAATACATTTATCTGATGGGTGGAAGCTATTAGAAGTGTCTTTTGTGCAAATTACAAGAATATAAGTCATTCTCGGTTTAAATTCTAATATATCATTTTATTATATTTATTGCAAAATTATTAGATGTTCTAGACATTTTACATTAAAAAACAAAAAGAAATAGTTCAAGTTACTAGAAAATACTTTATTTTTACAAAAAAAAAAAACAAGTGAGGTTCATGACAAAAACAATAAAAAACACATCAGCAATATTAAGGTTGAACTCAATCTTCTTCGTCAGTCTCTGGAAGGACATCCTTTACACTATTACCTCTAGGTAGATTTGAATATTCATTATGATATTGCAAGGGTATGACATTCGATTGGCACAATTTATCCAGATCGTTATATTTTGCTTTGGAAATTAACAAAGGATTTGGATATAAGTTGCAATTTGGTGGATTCTTTACTTTACCGCTGATTTGTATGATCTCTTCTTGAGCATCTGACGCCATCGAAAACTTTGCATACATCTTATTTGGTTCAGACTTCTTGAATGTAGCGACTCTAATTTTACTTATTTTCCCTGCAAGATTTCCTTTAAAATATTTGTCTGATATATCATCCCATGACGTAAAATCTTTATGGAGCATGGGATGAACTTCATAAGGTTCAGGAATGTGACGAGCTAACTCAAACACAGTTGGCCATTGTGAAGGTGCCCAAATAATATGCTTAGCTATGCTTTTTTCTATGACAGAATGCATGCTGTCAACTGGCATGTAAGTGTGACCTGGCAGAAGATAATTAATCTGAATCACATTTACATTTTTGCAGGACATCAAGTTGTAGTGGAGAGAGGCCAAAACAGTACGGTTCTTATTTTGACCTGGGCATGAATCACAATAAAGCAATAGCTTCGTGATTGTCCCACGATCATCAATTTTTTTCATGTAAGATACTAGACATGTAGCTATTTCATTAGCTCCTCTCTTTCCTAAGCTTTCATTCCAATAATAACAGTGGCCTTTCCGTGTTGTACTTTCATAGAAAGTAAAGTTATACACTGCCAATTTTCTGGAGTAATAAAGTAGCATACTTTCCCCGTACGGTGTATTTAAAACTTTCTGTAAGTCGAACGAGACGCACAAGACACTTCTATTTTTTTCGTGAATTTTTTGATGATATTCAAACCTTTTCTTGCTTTCAACCTTTTCTTTGTCATGTTCATGCTTTTCTACAACAGTTTCCGGTCTAGGGTTATTTTCGAAACCAACACACTTGACACATTTGTCTTTCTTGGGAATATGAATTGCGATATTGAATTCTTCCGTAAATATTTTTCTAAATAACCTCTCTGACACAACATCTATACCTCTTTCTATTTCTCTTTTCTTATATAGATTATAAAGATTTGTAATATTCTTAAATTCATTGGGCAAATAAAGTTTCGTGGAGTCTTTTCTTGCATAGTGTGACGGCACTGCTGGCAAACTTGTAATGAAGTCTCTTAGAGAATTCAAGACTTCATCCTTTGTTTTATTTGGAGGGATAGTTTTTCCTCGCATATCCTCTTTACCCAAACCATAACAAGCATTAGAGAGTGTGTAATAAACATATCTTTGTGAAACATTTAAAGTAGATAATAAAAACTTCAGACAAACTTGACGTTGTCCTTCACCTTCATTAATAAAATAGAGAAATGTATTGGATTTTCTGCTTTCATGTTTTACTCTCTTTCTCTTCACAGATTCTTTCTTTGACATCGAAACAAGCCAATCGCGACGTCGCTGTGGAGATAGTGACCAAAAGTAATTAAATATATTCAATCTTCTTTCCTCAGATATATCGTCGCAGCGATTAGTACATTTCTTTAGTTGACATGGATTTGGTCCTATTTCTTTTGCTGGAACTTCTATACCATTTTTCTTCTTATATTTCTTGCCACTTCGATATAATTGTTGCCTTTCACTCGCTTTATTAGGCCGTTTTTTCTTATATGCTGATTCTCCCACTGTTCCATTTTCAGCAACAACCGCTTTTCTTTTCTTCTCTTCTCTTTCCTTTTCAGTATCTTTTTGGATGCTGTTTCATCTGTACTATCTTCTTCCTCAGACGAACCTTCCCAAGAACTTGAATCGCAGTCGTACTCTAAAATCCTTTCTTCTTCATCTAAGAAGTCTGTATAGGCCGATTTCAAAACACTTTTACAGCTACGAAAGTTAGCTACCTTGCTAGGTCCAAATGTGGTATCATCAGCTGAAACGTCTCCGGCATTACCACTACACAACTCTATACCCACGGTTTCTTCAAGAACTGTTGAATTTTGAACATCTTGCAACAAACTTGTATTTGTATTGAAGTACTTTTGCTGGTCAACTGGTGGGGGGTCAATATCCAAATATTGATTGTTATTTGAGTGAATCTGAATTTCTATTTCTTGAGAAATTATAGGTAAAAATTCATTAGTCAATAGTGAATTTTTAGGAGAAACTTCAGACTCAATGACAGGGGCAACTACGGCAGATTCACTGTTTTGAATTGGTTGTAAATCTGTATAAATTGGTGAAGCCGGATAATTTAGTTCAGAGGAACAATCAGGTACAGATTGGCTTTGTTCTAAATAATCAGAAGTGCGGTTGGAAGTACTAAAATTATGTTGTTCAATCCAGGATTGAACATTGAAAGGACCAGCTGCTGAATATAATTTCGTGATCTTCTGTGGATTTAGTTCATAATTAATTACTGCTTTGCTAGGGGATATTGGTACATTAGTTAGTTTTCGATAGTTAAAACCCCGACTGCAAGATTGCGACTCTGAAGGCCTTCCCGCATTTTGAGCAACTACATCAGTGGCCTGGATAGCCTTTGTGGATGAAGAACAGCTTGTTTGAAGATCTATAATGCTCTTTCTGTCTTGAAGTTTTTTCATAATGCGATCTGCTCGCGACATTTTTATCTGCAATAAAAATGCTTTGAAAATAAAAACAAGCTTCTCAAACAAGTTATTATATTTTTTTCAAAATGACACTAATAATAGAGAAAAATAGAGAATAGAGAATAGAGAATTTATAAACCTTTTAAATGAGCTATTACACGACCCCTACTCTCATTTAAAAAAATCACCAATTACGTCATCACGTCCAGATGGATGATGTCACTAATATGATATATACGCCAAAAAGTCATAATTTAAAAACAAAAATCGACCTGTCTCAAGATTTCTCTCCAAATTCGCCTCTTTTCGAGATAATGAATTTATTCCAACTCAAACGTCCTCACTGTATAAAAATATATTATAATATACATTCAAATATATAAATAACAAGCTGAAAATGTGAGCATTATCATAACGAAAACTTTGTTTATTTACGTAGTTAAATTCATAAGACGGAAAAATGCTATTATGGAAAGTTATTTAGAATTAAAAACTATGTTTTAATGTGCAATTATATCCTTCCAATTGCAATAATGTAAACGATAAAAAACTTTAATCTTGAGCGAAATTCATATTTTTTGACATACCTCGTATAAAATTGATAAAACTTGATATAATTGTATCTTAGGTTTTAGATCATGAAGAGCTTTTTTTGAAGAATAACTTTTTTTTATAAAATTAAAATAAGAAAGTTTTCCATTATAATAATAATATTTGTTCAACTTAAGTAGACACACGGTATACAGTGATGAGCGCGCTAAGAACCCGCAAAATAACGCAAAAGGTGGAAATGTTTTATTGCCAAAACTGAAATTATCTTATGCACCAACTTTTATCAGGAAGAAATATTTCTAAGAGATTTATAATAAAACAGTTCTCAATTGCCGTTGCCATTTTGGCTCACACTGTACATGTACATATACCTACCATAAAATTAAGTTTCTGTAGGTGAAGTCAGAATTAAAAAACTGTTAAAAAAATTAAAGAATTGTCTACTTATCAGACATAACTAATTTATATTTTTATGAGTGTTTTTCGCAAAATATTAATAAACCATGTCTTTACTTCTCTGTGTTAATGTTTTGTTTGAAATTTTGCAAATATGTATTAGGTATAATAAGATTGATAATAAAAATCTAACTACAGATAACTAAAACGAAACACTTACCTTCATTAATGAAGAAATGCAATTATTAAACTAATAAATAAACTCACTGAGAAACTTTGCAGAAACACTACTTGTTAGCCGAATAATGTATGACTGGACAAAAAAACCGTTAGAACGTTAACATTACGTATTTTGTATCATAAAAACAAAGGGTAATTGTTCAAAATGCCTTTTATATTTGGAAAGACTATCTTCGAAGTGGATAATGTAGCACGCTTGATATTATTTTAAACAGATAAAATGTATAATACGCCACCTGTACCCGTAACTGATGTAAACAAAACTGTTTTAAGCACCACTATGCAAAAAAATTCTGCCATGTGAAATAACTAACACGGCCTTTAGGCTCTAATACCTGAAAGTGAAATTGACTTATTTGCTAGAATCAAACGTGGTGGGTGTATTATACGACTGTTAACATATTTTTGTATTAAAATCTGGCGCATAAGACATAGCTGCTTTTAAAACCACCCCAAAAATAAAATGTTTAATACGCCAAAAAAGTAGTTCAAACAGCCTAAATCCCATTTATACATACGTAGAAAAATTCACTGAATCTTATGGTATATAAAGTCTATTTTACCAAAAATGGCGTATTATACATTTTACCTTTCAAGCGTCGATATATATATAAAACAATTTTGAGTTTCGGTGGGTTGGAGTCAATAAAAGGGCTACTAGAAGACTATTTTTTAATTACTCAAGCTTTCGAATGTGTTTACATTCATTTTCAAGAGCTAAAAAGTAACTGATAAAGTGGAACAAAGATCATGTAAAAATACAACTTACCAGATAAATCTAGATTGGTAATTAAACTTGCTTACATAAATAAATACAAATAAGAGAAAAAATGTTAATAATCATCAAATGAATTCTTCCCAGACTGAATATCACAAAATAACTGCCAAAAGATTTAAATTTTTTGAATTTTGAATTTGAAATATAGATATTAAAATGAATTTTCAAAATTTTTAAGTCAATGTCAGTGAAAAAGTATGTCAAACATCGACAAGTAGCTAAAATTGGGATATATTTAACTATATTACTGACATGATAATTTATTAAAAAAAAAAGAAGATGTAAATAAGTAGAAGAAAAGAAAAAAAAATTTAAAAATTATTTTCGTAGTTTACAGAAGCACAATCGAATGTAACAGGATACGAAAAAAAATTTTTACATGTTATGGTGCTATGAATAAATTATAAAGAAATTATGTAGTTATAAATTTTACTTAAATTCTGAATTTCTGATCTTTTATTTAAACTATGATCACTTCTGCTTATAGATACCATTTCTAAAAAAGTCCTTTTGAATTTATTATCTTCATTGCACAAAATTTGAATGTTGTCAAAGTCCATTACATGGTCTTTTTCAATCACATGTTCTGCCAAAGCACATGACGGTTTTTTTATTCTGCAATCGCTTTTGTGAGAAATAATAGTTAAATATATCCCAATTTTAGCTACTTGTCGATGTTTGACATACTTTTTCACTGACATTGACTTAAAAATTTTGAAAATTCATTTTAATATCTATATTTCAAATTCAAAATTCAAAAAATTTAAATCTTTTGGCAGTTATTTTGTAATATTCAGTCTGGGAAAAATTCATTTGATGATTATTAACATTTTTTCTCTTATTTGTATTTATTTATGTAAGCAAGTTTAATTACCAATCTAGATTTATCAGGTAAGTTGTATTTTTACATGATCTTTGTTCCACTTTATCAGTTACTTTTTAGCTCTTGAAAATGAATGTAAACACATTCGAAAGCTTGAGTAATTAAAAAATAGTCTTCTAGTAGCCCTTTTATTGACTCCAACCCACCGAAACTCAAAAGTGTTTTATCCAAACAAGTCAACAAAGTACTTCTTTTTTCTTTAATTTATATATATATATATATATATATATATATATATTTACATCATATAAATATATATATATATATATATATAATATGATGTATATGATGTAATAGACAAATTAATATTGTATATTGTAGATATGTATAGCAAAAAAATGTAATTGTGTTTTTCACGCCCAGGGCCTACATGGCCTGTTGAGCAAAATAAATAATAATAAAAGGATAAATTAGATTGCATACTTATATTATTAGTAGAACAAAAACTTGATAGCGCTACGCTAAGGTCTTTAGAGTTTTCACGGGATCAAAAGGTAAAAATTACCTTTGAGAAATTTTTAAATAATATTCAGGAAAGAGCAACACACTTCGAAAATTTAGTACCGGTTAAGCATTTTGATACGTCTACATCGAGAAAAAATAAGTCTGTAGCTCCCGCTCCCACTTATAATGGAGTTTTATCTACCACAGACGGTGGAAAAATATCGTGTAACTTCTATTCGTTACGGAACCATTTAATTTGCGACTGTAGAAAATTCCAAAAATTGTCAATCTTTGATAGATTTAAATTTGTTAAAACAAATAAACTTTGTATTAATTGTCTTGACGATATTGAAAAGAGACAGCTGACATGGTTCGGTCACGTTAAAAGAATGAATGAGACTCGCTGGCCGAGAAAAATATTAGAGTGGGTCCCACCGGAGAGAAGAAGAAGAGGACGACCACGGAGAAGCTGGAGGGACAACATTCAGGAGGCAATGGATTCGAGGCAATTAGATGAAGATATGTGTTACGATAGAAAAAATTGGAAGCTGGGTATGGAGAGGCGGCGACAGCCGTAGAAATCCATTATATATATTAATTGTCTTGAAGGCCAACATTACGTCACGGCCTGTCCCAGTAAAAAATCTTGCGTAGTATGTAAAAAAAAATCATTCGACATTATTACATTTTACTTTTACTCAGAGATCGGTATCGGCTTGTCCCGAATTGCAAACAACGGAAACATTAAGTTCGTCTGAGAGCCTCGCTAACGATAAAAATACTGTTGGTAATAACATGAGTATCGATTTTACTACTTTAACAATGTCCAATAAAAATTCGGTTGTTTTGTTGGGAACGATAAGTGTTTTCTTATATTCAAAATATGGTCGTAAAATTTTTATAATCGAAGAGCTTGCAAATAGATTAAAATATCCTACGCAGGAAAAGAATATGTCGGTTTATGGTTTAGGAATTAGTTTAACGAGGTCACAAAAGACGGTTAATATCGTAATCAATTCGTCGATAAATTCAGAAAAAATGAGAATGTCTTGTGGGATTTTGAGAAAAATAACAAATCCATTACTGCAATTTGAAATTGATAGTAAAATACTTTGCATTTCGTCTAATCTTGTTTTGGCAGATTCTTAATATTATTTGTTGATTGGAGCAGAATAATGCTATAAATTATTGGTAGATGGTATGCACCACATGGGAGAAAACATGCCAACTCTTCAAAATTCAAGAATGGGATAGATTATAGCCGGTACAATACCAAATTCGTTTATAAAAAACCCTTCGAGTAAGAATTCACATGCACTTCACGCATGTTTTGGAACTAGGCAAATGGAGTCTATCCACACAAGTGAAGATGCATCACCATGCGTTTCATTGTGTATCTCTTCGGTAAATTCTGAAACTCTCGAGCACACTGTACAAAAATTTTGGTGCACTGAGGACGTTCCGAGAGAGAAGCCAAGTTTGAACTCAGATGAGTTAATAGCGGAGAAAATATTTGTAGATAGCCCAGTTGTACTTCCAGATAGAAGATATCAAGTAGATATGCCTTTTCGTACTCCTAACTCTTTTGGAAAGTCAGGAGATTCGCTAGCTATGGCTAAGAACCGTTTCTTTAATCTAGAAAAGAAGTTAGGTAAAAATAAATCTCATTTCGACGAGTATAAATCGGTTATTAACGAATATTTGCAACTAGATCACGCCAAAGTGATTCCCTTGAAAAAATATAATGCCTCATTTCGCAGTCATACGCGAAGACAGTATTTCGACTAAAGTTAGAATTGTTTTCGATGCTAGTGGAAAACCCTCTACCGGTCTCTCACTAAACGATATAATGCTAAAGGGGTATCAGGTACAACCTAACTTGTACGATATCTTATTACGATTTCGCACTTTTAAATTTGTCTTAATAGGAGATATTGAAAAAATGTTTAAGCAAATACAAGTGAATCCAAATCAAACATTTTTGCTAAATATTTTATGGAGAAATAACGTTAGTGAACAACTATCGTGTATAGAGATGCAAAGATTAACATTCGGCACGAATTGCGCGCTCTTCTTGGCTACTAGAGTACTAAAAGATATCGCAAATAAAAATCAAGCGAATTATCCTTTTGTTTCGCACATTTTAACAGAACAAACTTATATGGATGACATCTTGGCGGGATGTGATTCTGTTAGTGAATTGAATAAGCTAAATAATGACTTAAATACAGTGAGTTAAATATTGTTTTCTCTGGCCAAGCCAGCGGGGGAGAATGTTCCGGAAACGCGTATTTAAAATCGAAATTAAATATTGGCGCGCCATACAATGAAATTATCGATTCGTTGATTCAATTTTTATTAGCCTGACGGGCGAGAAATTGTCCTCGTCTCGTCACCTCGCTAAAGAATTTAGTACCCTGACTTAATTAAGAGTTGTACACATGTGTGGTTAATAATTTGTCGACCATACGTGAAAATTGTATTTTGTTTTGTTGATTTGAATAAGTGTTGTATCATTATTGTATCTTAACTCCTTTAGTGCTTTATACAGGAGTAAATAAAAATTAGAAAAATCACCTAAATATTTAGTTTGTCGTAGACTATCAGAGTCTACTTATTGTATTTGTGGAAATAACAGATTTGTGGCGTTTGGGCAAAGTTTAGGCCGTGGCCGTTCGAGAGTCCTAAGCCCTAAGTTCGAGACCAGCAGATTGCTTCAACCAGCAGAAGTTCGAGGAATAATATCCTTGACTTGAAACCAGCCCCGTGGAGTGCAATGGGACTATGGTAGCTATAAAGAACTTTTGAATAAACATTTTCATAGAAATTTACATTCATAGACATTTTGATTCTACACTGCGCGTCATAGAAAACGGGCACCCTAAAAATGGGTAATTTTTGAGGTTGCGTATCTCCTAAACCTGCTGTCCGATTTAAGTGATTTTTTGAATATCTTATAGCCTTATTCTTTGTCAATATCCCTGTAATAATATTTTTGCCAAACCTGTAAATTTTCATTGTATACCGGGTGTACGAATCAAACTGTGTTTTTTTTCTCAAAGTTCGCAACACCCTGTGGAATATCCTAGCATTTATAAAATACTTAAATTAAAACCCAACTATAGCCTCAGGTTTTCTCAACATTCTCTTTTTTGATTCATTCGTTTATGTTGGATATTACAAAAGTTAGGTACTTTACCAATTAGCCATGTTCTTTTTCAGTACAGGGTGTTTCTAAACAAGTGCGACAAACTTTAAGGGGTAATTCTGCATTAAAAAATAATGACAATTTGCTTTATAATCGTATATCCGCAAATGCTTCGTTTGCGAGATACGGGATGTTGATTTTCTTCTTACAAACTGACGATTTATTTATTGCTTTAAAACTGGTTAAGATATGCAAATGAAATTTGGTGGGTTTTAAGACGTAGTTATTGCACATTTTTTGACATACAATTAAGAATTGTATATTCACCATTGGCGTGCATACGGGTAATATGATCGGTCATATTACCCGTATGCACTCCAATAGTGAATATAAAATTCTTGATTGCAAGTCAAAAAATTCGTAATAACTATCTCTTAGAACCTATTAAATTTCATTTGCATGTATCAACCGGTTTTAGGGCAATGAAATAAATCGTCAGTTTGTAAAAAAATTCAACATCCCGTATCTCGTAAACGAAGCATTTGCGGACATAAGTTTATAAAGCAAACGGTCATTATTTTTTCATGCAGAATTGCCCCTTAAAGGTTGTCGCACTTATTTACAAACAACCTATACTGATGAAGAACATGACTAGCTGATAAAGTACATAACTTTTGTATTATCCAACATAAGAGAATGAATAAAAAAACAGAATGTTCAGAAAACCTGAGGCTATAGTCGGGATTTAATTTCAGTATTTTATAATGTCTAGAAAATTCCACAGGGTGTTGCGAAATTTGGGAAAAAAACACAGTTTGATTCGTACACCCTGCATACAATGAAAATTTACCTGTTTGGTAAAAATATTATTACAGGGATATTGACATAGAATAAGGCTATAACATATTCAAAAAATCACTTAAATCGGACAACAGGTTAAGGAGATACGCGACATCAAAAATGACCCATTTTTTAGGGTGCCCGTTTTCTATGACGCGCAGTTTATATTCAATACACTTTTAGATAGGTTCTTTTTTAATTTATTTATTGTTTGTATTTTGTAACCTTTTTTGATTTAGGATAATTATTCCTTTACTTTCTAAACTCGATTTATCAATTTAATCTTACGTAAAGGATTAGATAGAACCTTTTACCATCTCTTTATGGGGTGTGATTTTTGAACCAAAGCGTTGGTAATTATATACAGTCCACAGAGGTCATTGGGACCTTATTTAGTTAATAACAAATTGGGAATTTAACCCCCAGTTAGTACACTGTATACTATATACTACACACATCGGCGTACGTTTCACTTTATGTTTTGACTTAATTTGTTTGAAAATGAATCGTGACGCATGGGAAAAGTTATAGCGGACGAACAATACCTCTTAAAACCCATCACTACCATGAGAAAGAAACGGTCATGAAAAACAAAGCGAAACTACAGCACGCAAAATAGAGAAAAGTGTTTATCAACAACGATATGACTAAAGAAGATTTGCAAATACAGAAAAACATAAGACAAGTTGCCCATGAAGAAGCAAATAAGGGTAAAAAGGCAAAAGTAGAATTTAATAAGCTGATAATAAATGGGAAAACAATGAAATGGAATAAAAACAGTAACCAGCTAGAGGAAATTCCAGAAGGGAATCCAAAAAACTAGCACCCGAAAAAAACCCACAAAACACTTGACACAAACGATGACGGATATGGCAAAGAAAAAGGCTGTGAATAAAAATACAAGAAATAGGGCGAACACAACTGACAAGACCGGAATTGGCACAAGAGGAACCATATTCATTGGAGCATGAAAACGGCAGACTAGAACAAGTAAGCCAAGAAATGGATAATTACAAGTTGAAATTTATTGGTTTAAGCGAAACACACTGGAACGGCAGCGGATCAACTCTAGTAAGAGACCAAAAATTGATGATTTATTCTGGGAATACATCTGAAAATGCCAAACACGAAAAGGGTGTAGCAATACTTTTATCTCAAGAAGGAAAAAATGTTTTAATGGAATGGGAACCACCATCTGAAAGAATTATTTGGGCTAGACTCAAAGCAAAGTATTATAACCTAATAGTGATTAACGTTTACTCTCCTACAAGTGAAAATATTGATGCAGAAAAGGAAAATAGTTTTATGAAAAATTGCAAGCAACGTACAATAATATAAACAAAAAGTATAAAAGAGATATAAAAATGATAATTGGAGATTGCAATGCCAAGATTGGCAATGATAATACAGGATATAAACATGTGATGGGAAAATAAGGTCTAGGAAGAAAAAATAATAACGGAAATCGATTAATGGAATTCTGTGAACAGAATGAGCTCATTAATAGATGGCAGTATTTTTAAACATAAGCAGATCCACAAAGAAACTTGGAAATCCCCGGGTGGTAGATATAAGGACCAAATCGACCGTATACTAATTGAATCAAAATGGAGAAGCTGGCTACAAGATGTTACGGCCTTAAAGGGTGCAGATGTGGATTCGGACCACATGCTTATCAGGGCCAAATTAAGGATGAAACTAGCCAGAGAAAATAATCGCAAGACTACCAGAAGAAAAAGATACAATGTAGAAACCCTAAAGCAAGAAGATACAAAGAAAATATTCACTGACAAACTTACAGTAAACCGAAATATACACCACTGTAATGGAGATTCTGTGGAAGAAATATGGAAAGACTTTAAAGAGGTCATGATGAAGACAGCAGACGAAACAATTGGGCTGAAAAAAAGTGAAAATAAAAAATGGATAACTAAAGACACGTTACAGCTTATAGAAGAAAGAAAGAAAATCAAGAAAGACATATTGCAAAAAGAAGGAACAATGGAAGAAGTGATCCTCGAAAGAAAATACAAAGCAAAAAACGCAAAAGTGAAAAAGCCATCTAGAAAAGATAAAAGGAATTACATAACGAAATGCTAAAATTATAAAAATTATTATAAAATAATGTCACATTTGACGTTATATTTATGCAGTAACAGATTTCCACCATACCTACTTTATTCGACGAATCTTGCTGAGGTTGCTAAATCTTTATTGGTTAATTGATAATTATAAAATGTTTATTAAGAATAAAATTGTAAAATAAAACTCCACAAGGAAAAATTTCCTGTAGCTGATATACCATTAATTACAAGTAAAATTTAATAAAAAATTTTTGGCTTGGTGAAAGGTATATTATTTTAAAAAGCCCCTATAGGGCTACAAACATAGAAACAAAACGTTTTCGCTCTGTAACAAGAGCATCACCAGTGTTACAAGAACATGGTGAGCCAACCAAAAAATACAAAATCCTTTCAAAAACAGACTAAAAGTCTTATATAGATGCCAACATGGCAAAATCCAAAGGATGGATAAAATTCTTATGGCTACGGCCCTAGGGCAACATATGACTCCCACACGTGGTAAGTGGGTCAATAGGTAACATTAGGTCATTATGTTACAAGAGGTTACAGGCAACTACCTTGCCTGATTTAAAATTATCGGTCACAGTGGCTCTGTAACGTCATCTGTCACTATTACGTCACCTGTCATCAGGGCCGCCGAGAGGGATGAGCGGGCCCCGGTAAAAAGTGAAGGGCGGGCCCCCGGCAAAAAGTAAAGAGCGATAAAAATTATTTAATTTTTATAGAAATAAAATTATTAATAATAAATAATAAGAAACATTTCAAATATAAATTTTATTAATTGATTATATTTATAATAGTGAAAATATTTATTATACAGGTGTTTTTCGAGTTTTCTGATCGGCAAAAATGTCTCTACTTTTCGAAAAATGGCATGATTTTCCCAAATCATTCTCAATTCGCAAAGTTGATAGGCAGCTAACTGATCCTGTTTCATTGTAGCTATCATTACCTCATAGCATTTTTTGTGCGAAAAAGAAGGATCTTTCTGCTTCTGCGACTGTCATCGGTAATGTGCAAAATATTCTTAACGCAATAACGATTCAAATTTGAGATGTTTAATTTAATTAAGCAAATCTATTGGAAAAAGTTGAGATTCCCATATTATCCCTGTATATCGCTCTCAAATAAACAATTTCATCTATCAATTCTTCACTGATGTCTTCTTTATAAAACTTGCGCAATACTTATATCAATTTTGTTTATTATTGTCTTCATCTTCATCTCGGAATATCCATAAAATTTTAAATACCGAATGAATTTTATTTTCCGCATTAAATCTTCCGGTTAAATTGCTTATTATATGACAATATTAAATATTTCCTAGTGAAATATTGCGTCGGGCTCAAAATTATCAGTCGCATCACTACTAGGCCCAGGCAAATCATCAAAAATCTCACAGGCTTTTTGCGTAGCTTTTCTTTATTTGATATAAATACTGAATTTATTCCATAATTGCTGGTAACTAATTTAAATTCTTAAACATAGATTTTTCTGATTTTTTGTAAATCTTCTAGAAGCCCTGATATATTTTTAATCTACATATCCATACCATAGTTTTATCTGATTGCACTCTAGTACCTACTTGTGATTTATTACTGTTTAAATTTTAGACCAAATCGATTAAAGGTCATAATATTAAATATAGCCGAGTATTAATTAAACGCATTATTTGCATAAAGTGAAGAGCAAAAAAAACGGGAAAAATTACGTCTTTGGTCTGGTCGACGCCGGGCCCCTTACATCGCCGGGCCCCGGTAAAATGTAGCGGCTGTACCGCCTTCTCGGCGGCCCTGCCTGCCATGACTAGTTAAGAAGCTTACGTCCGTTTATTTCCTCCCTACAAATTTCACTATTATAGGTATAACCGTTCAAAAGATACGAGGGGGTACGGACTTTTGACTAGCACTGTATAACTTTACTCAGAATGTGGTAGTCATTTGTAAAATACCAAATTAAAGTTAAAGAATGTGGTAGTCATTTGTAAAATACCAAATATGGTCTGGGAAATCGCAGTGAGAGAGGTGATCGTCTACTACAATTTTGCCAAGAGCAGAACTTCATTATCACAAACACAGTTTTCAAACTACCCAACAGACGACTGTATACATGGCGATCGCCCGCAGATTCATCGGAGAAAGTAGTTAGGAACCAGATAGACTACATTATGATAAACGAAAGATACCGTAATGCTGTTAAACCCGTAAAAGCATATCCCGGAGCAGACGTGGCCTCAGACCACAACCCACTTATCGCCAAAATTACACTCGCACTTAAAAATATTAAAAGAAATCAGAGAACAGCTACAATAGACATAAGCAAGCTTAAAGAACCCAACGTAAAAGAATGTCTTCATCACGAACTGCATAAGAACTGTAGAGATCTGAACATAGACACCAATGACATTTACGAGCACTGGGAGCAACTAAAACATTGCATACTAGAACCTTGTAAAGATGAGACGAGATACTGAATATGATGGAACAACGGAGACAATATAAGAACAAAAATGACAATAAATACAGGGAGATTAACCACGAGATAAGGAAGATGATAAAGCAGGCAAAAGAAAAACACTTTGAAGAGAAATGCAAAGAGATCGAGGATCTCCAAAAAAGATACGATCTATTTAACCTACATAAGAAAGTCAAAGAAATGGCTGGACTAAGAAAGCAAAATCTAACTGGTGCACTTCTGGATAGACACGGGGTCGCTATAACAGAGACCGATGAGAAAGTACAACGTTGGGCAGAATACATCGCTGAACTGTTCGATGATGAAAGAGGGTACCTGGAACACATAGAACTTACTTCAGGAGAAATAGGTCCATATATTACAACGGAAGAAATAATACATGCGTTAAAAACAATGAAGAACAGAAAAAGCCCAGGACCTGACATGCTTCCTATCGACCTTTTAAAAATTATAGATGAGCAGCATATTGATATTTTAGTGGTACTCTTGAACAAAATTTATAGCTCAGGCACATTACCCAAAGAATGGTTGACGTCGATCTTTATTTGCCTCCCTAAAAAGAAAAACGCACGAGAATGCGGCGACTACCGCACCATTCGTTTGATGTCCCATGTGCTAAAGTTGCTACTGAAAGTCATCCATAACCGAATATATCATAAACTAGACATAGACATTAATGATACGCAATTTGGGTTTCGCAAAGGCCTGGGAACTCGTGAAGCTCTTTTTTCACTTAACATACTTATACAAAGGTGCCTGGACGTCAATCAAGATATATATGCGTGTTTTATTGACTATAATAAAGCATTTGACAAAGTACGACATGAACAATTAATGCATGTTCTGGAATCAAGGAAGCTGGACTACAATGACCTCAGGATTATATCGAATTTATACTATAAGCAACGAGCAAAAGTACGTGTTAACGATCAGCTGTCGGAGGAAATTGAAATCAGACGTGGAGTGAGACAGGGATGCGTGTTGTCGCAGGTTCTTTTTAATGCCTACTCGGAAGAGATCTTGAAAAAAGCTCTGGATGGTGAAACAGCTGGAATAAAGGTAAATGGAGTTCCCATTAACAACATTAGATATGCGGATGACACTGTCATCTTAGCTGAAAATATTGGGGATCTTCAGAGGCTGGTGACCAGAATAGCAGAGTTTGGAGAAGAATATGGGCTAACAATGAATGTCAAGAAGACAAAGTTTATGAGAATATCGAAAACTCAAAGAAATAACGAAAATCTCGTCATCAACGGATCCAATATCGAACGAGTCGATCAATATGCATACCTTGGAACAATGATCAACTCCACAGGAGATTACTTATAGGAAATCAAAATCAGGATAGAAAAGGCTAGAGCAAATTTTAACAAAATGAGGAAAGTGCTCTGCACAAGAGATTTGAAGTTGGAGCTAAGAGTTAGGTTGGCTAGGTGCTACGTTTTCTCGACTCTGTTTTATGGAATGGAAGCTTGGACCTTGAATGCTGCATCAATGAAAAAACTAGAATCATTCGAGCTGTGGGTGTACAGAAGAATTCTGAAAATATCGTGGACAGAACACGTTACAAACAAAGAGGTTCTGAGAAGGATGAATAAAGAAATGGAAATCCTAAATACCATCAAAACAAGAAAATTGGAATATCTCGGACATATTTCACGTGGAGAGAGATACAGCTTGCTCCAATTGATTATGCAGGGAAAGATTCAAGGAAAGAGAAGCATAGGGCGACGCAGAATATCGTGGCTGCGCAACCTGAGAGAGTGGTACGGATGTACATCAAATGAACTTTTCAGAGCAGCCATCTCTAAAATACGAATAGCTATGATGATTGCCGACCTCCGCCGCGGAGATGGCACTTAAAGAAGAAATTAAAGTTCAAAAATAATGTGTTAAAGTACCGAACTTTGCAGATTTCTCGGACATGAGTTAAATCGGTTCGTTTTTAAAAAGCACTATCAAATCTAATATCTTAAATAAAACCATTTCATCAAAACAAGTTATAATTATATTTATGATTTTATTGTGGAATGTAACGGTACTGTGCAGAAAAGAACTTTCCGGCACAGAAACGTCACTTTTCTGCACACTAATGTCATATATCTTATACTGTGAGAAAATATCAACTTTGTTAACATAAGACTGTGCAGAAAAGTGCATCATTTTGAATAGTGGTTATAGAAAAAGATCCTAGTAACATCACAAGACAAGCACTCGAGTATCAACCTGAGGGTACCAGGAAGAGGGGACGACCAGATAATACCTGGAACAAAACATTAACCAGAGAACACAACAGAATCGGCTTAAGTTGGGGGAAGTAAAAAACAAAGCAAGAAACAGAGGAGAATGGAAGGAACTGGTACGCAGAGAATAAACACAAGAAGATGCGCTGAGCTGGCCACCAGCCGTCTTACACCATCGGCCAAGAAACGCAGATGCGCCCAATACTCCACTAGGAGTGATGGTCCAAGAGAGAGAGAGAGGAAGAGAAAACCCATCAAATTCCATTTGCATATCTCGACCAATTTTAAAGCAATAAATAAATCTTAAGAAAAATTTCAACACCCTGTATCTAGAAAACGAAGCATTTGCGGACATATGTTTATAAAACAAACTGTTATTATTTTTTCATGTATAATTAACCCTTTAAGTTTGTCATACTTATTTAGAAACACCCTGTGTATAGCTGTTTTTTATATAAAGCCATCTTTGATATACTTACTTGACATCTTCGACAAACTTCTCTAGTTTCTCCGTCACGGTAATGTTGGCCATTTTCATCTGGACACACTCTCCGCTTCTTCGTTTCATCTCCGCCACGATGACATCGGGACCGTACCACCTCTGCATCAGTTCGTCTGTTATTGTGTCCGATATGTTGGCTGTATTAAAACAATAAAAACAGAATTAATTATCATGAAATTCATTTAAATTTGTAGTTAGATGCAGATAAACAATTAAACGTGCACGGCATAGATTTAATGACATCATAACCCACTAGACTTTACGGCAAACAAATTGAACACAATTTTCCTCATATATTAGTTTTTTCGCTCTTTTACTCTTAAGTTTAGCAGTAAAGCGCTGTTGCCAAATAAAAAACATACAGGGTGCGCCAAACCTCTGGTTTTATTTGATTACGGCTAAACTATGGGACATACAAAAAAATGTTTTTAACAAAACCAATGTATATCAAAACCGTCTATAATTTAAAATTATTTTCGATTATACAGGGTGAGTCAGAACGACGGTATGAACCAAAGTTGTATTTTTTTAAATGAAACACCCTATATATTAAATAATTTTTGAATATAGTTTTAAAAAATATGAAAAATTTGTATAAGGTCTTATAGGCCTAAAGTTAATAATTTTCGAAATATTTACATTTTTATTGAGAAAAATGGTAATATTTATAGGGCTGTGGATTATGTTTCCAAGGTAATAAAAATTTAAGTGGTAGGTCAAAGTTTTTATAATACAGTGTCATTTTTAAATAATTTAATATCTTTTGATATATAGAAATATAGTGTTAAAGATTTGGAAATATAGTGTTAAAAGTTGGTGTGAACACAAGTTGATTTGCTCTCTGGTGAAAAAAGTTGTTTTAGTACGGAAGTAAACATTGGTTTTTGGTGAAATTTTCACAAAGTGTGTGGTGAATTCAACATTTCAACTGTAAGTCATCTTTTTGTTAATTTGATGCACGTAAGAGAGGAGATTTGCAATAATATTATACAGAACAATATTTTTTTAAGTTACAAATACAACAAACATTGAATATAACAAAAACGTGTATAATTAAACATTAATGAATATTTAATTACTGAAAGCCATAAATAAATTAGCAAACAGAAGTACGGCCAAATATTCTGCGACGTTGCCGGCGTGTGCAAAATATCTGAGACCTTACCAAAACGTAATTAAAAATAAGAAGATAATAATAATAATAATTACTATTAGACACAGGTTACATTTTCCTATTTTTTGTGTATATTATAAGCTTTAAGTGAACTAAAAATATATTTTTCTCGCATTATATTGATAAAGATTTTCAGTCTAGAAAACAAACAACAAGACAAATAGATGAACAACGAAGAAAATAAAACAGAAGGAAAAAGACACAAACCGGAGCACGACAGCTCGATTGAAGAAGACAAAGAAGAGCAACATAAAAGCAAAAAAGCTCCAGACACGCGCATAAAAAAAGTAAGTACAATATTAACGGACATGGAGGAGATTAAGATATTGCTGAGCCAGATGAGGCAAGAAATTAAAGAAGATATTCTGGAAAGCAAAACAGAGATTAAAGATGAAATCAAGGATATGAAAAACGAACTGGAAGATATTAAGCAGAAGCTTAAGCAAAACAAAGCA
Source organism: Diabrotica virgifera virgifera (assembly GCF_917563875.1). Taxonomy (NCBI): domain Eukaryota; kingdom Metazoa; phylum Arthropoda; class Insecta; order Coleoptera; family Chrysomelidae; genus Diabrotica; species Diabrotica virgifera. Next base: position 142,334,007 of record NC_065444.1, on the reverse strand, counting down.
GAAACAGAAAATTTAAAAAGAGAAGTAGAAAAAAAAGAACAAAAATGGGAGAAAGAAAACGAAGAACTCAAAAAAGCGTTAACACTCATGGAGAATAGATTAGAGAAGATCGATAAAGAAAAAATACGCAATAAATTAATCATAAAAGGAATTCAGGTAGATCTGGAAGATGAAGTTAGACTAAGAGAAAACATACAAAAAATGATGGAAACAGAGCTGCAACTGAAAATAGAAGTTAAAAGTGCGTTTAAGATAGGATACAAGAAATGTATAATAGAAACGAAGAGCTGGGAAGACAAACAGAAAATACTGCAAGAAAAAGGTAAACTCAAATACACAAGAGACTGTAGAGAAATATACATAGATGCAGCGCTGACGTTCAAGGAAGCAAAGATACAAAAAGAAATCAGAGACATAGCAAAACAACAGAGAAGCAAAGGAGCAAAAGTAAAAATCAGATACCAGAAATTAGAAATAAATGACAAAGTGCTAAAATGGAATGCAAGAGAAAATAAACTTATAGAAATTGAAAATGTCCCAAAAAACTAGACAAAAGAGAACGGATGGATGAAAAGGAAACAGACAATGCAAACGAAGAGGTAAATGAGTCACGGTATATTCAAAATAATAAGAAAAATACAGAAAAAAGGAAGAGAATTAAAAAAATGACAAAAAAAATTGGAACATGGAACGTCAGGACACTGCTAGAAGAAGGAAAAATGGAAGAGCTAGCGACACAGTTGAAACAATACAATATAGATATTGCAGTAATTCAAGAAACCAGGTGGGGGGGACATGGAAAAATCGAAAAAGAAAATTATACAGTATGGTATGCTGGAGAAGAAAAACAAGGATATGGAGGAACTGCTTTTATTGTGTTAGGGGAAATGAGGCATAAAGTTATGGAATTTAAACCCATAAGTCAAAGATTATCATACATAAGAGTAAACAGCAAACCGAACAAGTTGTCCATAATAAATGTCTATGCACCCACAGAAAACAGTGATGACTTAATAAAACAACAGTTCTATGAAACACTAGAAGAAAATGCCGAAAAAATCCCGGGAGAAGATATATTAATTATTATAGGCGATTTCAACGCACAAATAGGTAAAGAAAAATGCTTTAGGGAGGTTGCAGGGGAAAACTCATTACATAGCACAACAAACAATAATGGAGAAAGATTATGTAATTTAGCAGCGGCATTAAACATGGACATAAGTAGCACGAGATATAAACACAAAAACATACACAAGATAACATGGATGAGACCAGGCAGTCTGGAGGGGAATCAAATAGACCATGTACTTATTAAAAAGTCACACAAACAGTCGATAAATGACGTGAGATCTCACAGAGGGGCAAACATCGATTCGGACCATATGCTAGTGATTGCAAAATGTAAAATAAAAACAACAAAGAATGAAAGACGAAAAGCACAGGGAAGATGGGACGTAGATAAATTGAAAGATAAAGGAGTAAAAAGAAGATTTGTAAAAGAAGTAAATGTAGAGATGCAGTTCAAGGAGGAACAAGAAATGGAGGAGCAGTGGAAAAAAATCAAACAAGGAATAAACACTGCAGCAGAGAAAGTAGTTGGAAAAATGCAAAAAGAAAGAAGAAACAATTGGTTTGACGAAGAGTGCAAACTAGCAGTGGACGAAAAGAATAAAACAAGATTGAAATGGCTAAGCACAGGTAAAGAAGAGGAACGAGAAAAATACCAAGATCAAAGGAAAAAGACAATGAAATTGTTTAAATCAAAGAAAAATAAAAAAGTAGTCGAAATTATGAACGAGATCGAAACAGAAAATAAGAGACACAATTCAAAACCACTGTACCAATACTTAAAGCTAGGTAGTAGAAAACGGACAGCTAATGTAGCCATAGAAGCAGAAACATGGCAGAAGTATTTCGAAGAAATGTATCAAGAAACGGATGTAGAAGAAGAAAGAGAAACAATAATGAACCCGGAACAAGGTGAAGAAGAAGAATTGACCTATACAGAAGTAAAAGATACAATATGCAAACTGAAAAACGGGAAAACAGCGGGAGACGACGGAATATGTGCAGAACTTATAAAATACGGGGGTGAAGCACTATACAGAAAGATTTATGAACTAATACAGAATATATGGAATAAGGAAACAATGCCCGAAGAATGGAAGAAAGGAATTATTGTGACAATCCCAAAACAAGGAGACCACAGGATATGTAAAAACTACCGAGCAATTAATTTACTGAATGTAACATATAAAGTACTGACTGGTATAATTAGAGACAGACTAACAATATACACAGAACAAAGCATAGGAGACTACCAGTACGGTTTCAGAAAAGGAAGATCCACGATAGATGCTATCCATACACTAAAACAAGCGATAGAGAAAACATACGAGTACGACGGAGAAGCACATATACTTTTTCTAGACTTTAAACAGGCTTTTGACAAACTAAGTAGAAGAAAAATGATCCAAGACTTACAAGAGAGCAAAATACCAAATAAAATTATAAGAATGATAGAAATGACAATGCGAGATTCCCAAGCAACAATAGACACCGGAAGAGAGAGAACAGAAATAATGAAAATTAAAAATGGAGTAAGACAAGGAGATGCGCTCTCAACTGTACTATTTATTCTATCATTAGATAAGATAATAAAAAAGTTGTCAAACGCAGGAACTATAAATAAAAATACAGTACAAATAATTGGATATGCGGACGATATAACCATAGTAGCAACAGATAAAAAGGCATTAAAGAAAACCTTTCAAGAAATAGAAAACGAATCCAAACTAAGAGGACTGGAAATAATTGAAAATAAAACAAAATACATGAATGTAAGTAAAAAAAAGAAGACGCAACTGACAGAAATGACAATAGACGCACACAGCTTCGAAGAGGTTGAAACATTCAAATATTTGGGAGTATTAGTCAACAGAAGAAATGAAAGTGTAGATATGAAAAGAAGAATTCAAGCAGGAAACAAAGCATTCTACAGAAATAAAAAAATTTTCAAAGATAAGAAGATAAGCCGAAATACAAAAATGAAAATCTACAAAACGACCATAAGACCAATAGTGCTATATGCTTTGGAGACATTCACATTAACAGCAAGAGAAGAAGAGCAGCTGAAAGTTTTTGAGAGAAAAATTATGAGAAAAATTCTGGGACCAAAGAGGGAAAACGAAGAGGATGCAAGGCAATGGATGAACCACGAAATACAAGAATGGATGGGTCAAGAGAACATAGTAAGAGCAACAAAAGCACAGAGAATTAGATGGTATGGACACATAATGAGAAGAGAGAAGAACAATCCGTTAAGAGTTATAACCGAATGGATACCACCAGGTACAAGAACCAGAGGCAGGCCTAAACTCAGATGGAGACAACAAGTGGAAGAAGACTTAAGAAGTATGGAAATTAGAAATATAGGAAGCAAAATCAGAGAGAGAGAAGAATGGAGAAAGGTAGTGGAAACAGCGAAGTCACACCAGCAATTGTAAAACCAAAGTCAGAATGGGATGATCCCCCACAAAAAGGATCTTCAAGTGAAAACAGCTTCAGCTTCCTCGGGAGCGTACAGCTTGTATATATATATATATATATATATATATATATATATATATATATATATATATATATATATATATATATATATGTATATAATATCTTTTACTTATAGCCATAAAATATACAGTGTGATCACTATTTGCAAATACAAAATTTTCTCATTTTTTAAATAGAACACCCCGTATATTAGTATTGCATTTTGTAGTAAATATTACAACCTTTATTTTGGTATGAAGTTGTATTACATAGCATGTTTGGTTTTGTAAATAGTTCAAAAAGAACTATAGATTTTACGTTTCGCGGATATTTTATATCCGCAATAATTTTCATTAAATTTTTTTGCAAAAAAATTATCTGATTTTAGAAACATATACTAAAATATCAAAGATTTTTTTTTATTATCTCCCTTTATTGACAATCAGATAGAATAGAATAGAAATATGCTTTATTGTCATGAAAAATTTAACAATTTTATAGACAAAGCTTACAAGAATCATAAATAAGAACAATAACAAATAACAAATACAATTTACTAAAATGATATAAATCGTCTATATAAATAAAAATAATGAAGAGAAACAAAAAAAAAAACAGTAACAATCTATTGCGAAATTTAAAAAAAAAATTGCAAATTGCATATTCTACCTTAAAAAATTTAATAAGTTAAGTTAAGCTGCTGCATATGACACTCAAATATAGATTAAGATTATACTTATAAATAAGAATACTGTACTTTCTTAGTTATTGGTTAAGAAACTCTGCTGTTGAATAATATGGTCTTTCAGATAAATAGGCTTTAGTCATTTTACGGAACTTGGGGAAAGATGTTGCAGATTTAAGTTGTAGAGGGAGATGGTTGTAAAGTTTTTTTGCAGAATATAATATAGATTTCTTTACTAACTCACTGGACGGGATCGGTAAATAGATGTCAAAGGTAGAATTTCTGGTGGAATAGTCATGTCTAGGTCTTGCTGGAAAGACATGTAGATGTTTACGAATTAAGCAAACAGTTTCTAAAATATATAAAGAAGGTAGTGTTAGAATCCTGTGATCTTTGAAGTAGCTTCTGCAATGTGTTGTTCTTCTGAGGCCAAACAGATATCTTATTGCTCTTTTTTGTAATTTAAAAATAACATCAGTTTGGGCAGCCGTACCAGAACCCCAAAAAGGGAGACCATATCGAAGATATGACTCGAACAAAGAAAAATATGTTATTTTGGAAGAGGCTAAATTCATTTCCTTCGAAACAGATCTTTCTATGAATGAACTATCTTTCAGTAAGTCGTCCCAGGAACGCAACTCATAAATATTGGCAATATCATTTTAAAGTCTTCTACTTTAAAATGTATAATATATGTCTGAATTGCCAATATAAATGAGTGAGATTAAATAAATTATTAGAAGAATTTTTTTGCTTAGCAACAACACTTTTGTTTATTTTAGTAATATTTTGTATTTTGACAACGGCACCCGATTTGGGCGTCGAAACGTTAATAAAATTATTTTTTCATTTTAATTGTGGCTTATTTCCCATATAAATAATTAATCATAAAAATGCCACAAGGAAATAGCTTCAGAACAACATTAAGAAACAGATCTTATTGCAAAGCAAGCTGAGGATAGTTTCTTGCTTAACACATATGAAGGGACCATTTCAAATTGCTATCTAAAAAAATACCAAGAAACTTTACAGAATCAACGATACTGATCTGGCTGTTATGAAGAGGTAAGGGTTGAAGAGCTCCTTTATAGGACAATGCTACTGTTTTATCTACGTTAAAAGAGAGTAAATTTGAATCGGACCAAGATTTTATTGTAAGTAGATCAGAAGTTATAGTAGCATGAAGAGTTGCGATATTTGAGTTGCTCCAAGTGATACTTGTATCATCAGCAAAAAGAAAAACTTTTCCATCGATTTTTAAGCTAGTGATGTCATTAATAAAGATAAGGAAAAGTAGAGGACCCAATACTGAACCTTGTGGTACCCCACATACAACATTTTTGAGACTAGAGTCTGTATCATTTGCTCTAACCAGTTGTTTCCTATTATCCAAGAAATATTGAAACCAGTTCGAAGAAATACCTCGAATTCCGTAGAAATCTAGTTTTTTTATCAAAATGTCGTGATTCACACAATCAAAAGCTTTGGCATAATCACAAAAAACAGTGGCAGTGTGCAGATTATTGTTTAATGCTTGATAAACCTCATGTAGTACAGAAAACATGGCATCTGTGGTACATTTATTATTTAAAAAGCTATAAAAAAGATATAAAACAAACATCTATAAGTCAATTTCTTGGTCTTACATTAAATTATGTATCTATCTATAAGCGAGGTTCCTACAGCCTCTGCCGCTTCTCGCACTTCGACCGCCATCGTTCTCTGTCCATCCATTCGTCTTCTTTGATGGCCCTATCTTTCATGATGTGCCGTACATTTTCTTCCCAGGCAACTGAAGGTCTTCCCCTTCTTCTTCTTTGGTGTGGAATGTAATTTAAAGCTTTCTTTGGCCATCTATCTTCATTCATTCGTTTCACGTGACCATACCACACTAGTTGTCTAGTTTCAATTCTATCTACACTGGAATATACAGTATGTGTCCTCCTTCTAATATCTTCATTCCTGATGTGATCTTTTTTAGATATACCACACGCTCTCCTTAGATAATCCATTTCTACTACTTCTATTCTTTTTCTATCTTTTTTTGTCATCTGCCAAACTTCTGCCCCATAAGTCATAATAGGCTCTACCAAGGTACGATAGATTGTCAATTTCGTTTTTTGTCTTATATCTTTAGACCACAGTAGAGAGCTTAGAATGTTTACCGCTTTTTTGCCACGCTGCGTTCTCTTTTCGATGTCTCTTTTGGTAGTGCCTTCTTTAGATATTATAGATCCGAGATATTTATATTCATTACATCTTTTTGTGGTTCTAATTTCTAACTCTGGATCTTCTTCATCATCCCCTATTTTAAGATACTCTGATACTAGATTTTAAGATACATTAAATTAATTATTGTAAATGTGATGACGTGGAGAGGTAAACATCCAGCAATGTTTCCTCAGTTACCTCTTAGGTCGAATGGCCAGCTTCTTCTGAGTCTTCTATTGTGGTCAGGTTGCAGTAGTTGATGAAGTAATGGATTAGGATGGTCTTCTAGTTTGTTGTGGTGTTTTCTGTTGTTTTCTCGGATGACTTCGGTTGTAACGTTTCAATCAGCCGATTGAACGCTACACCAAGCTCCGCTTGGTATTTGCCCCTCGTACTATATATTTCTACAAGCGACCCTACTATCGTCAAATTAATTTCTTCAATTCTTTTACGGTATTTAAACCTATACAAATTTGTACCGGCTGATTTTCCATTACCGCGTAAATGAGAGACAATATCTGATAAATTATTGTGTTTGTGTGTAGGCCGTTAGATATACGGGTAAGTTTGACTATTTCGTTAAGCCTAAGTTTTTTACTAATTTCTTTTGCACAGCAGATACCTACTTTCTCCTTGAAATAAAGCTTAAAAACTTTTTTAATTTTATTTTTTTTCTCTGGTATATAATATATTACTGTAACAAAATAATTATTGACCGATCCTCGTATACCAGCCCCCGTCTCCACACAGACAGAATGATATCGACGTTTCGAGATTGCAGCGGCAATGAGGACGTGCAAGTTACCGAATCTCGTAGTGATAACTAGAGATATACAGAACGTTCCGGAATGACGGCTAGAGTATATAAATTGGGACAGATTTTGTAAATAGTGGAGTGTATAATATAAATTCGATCTGTAACTTGTATAAATCGTATAAACGAACCGAGAGTATTATTTTAACAGTAATTACACTAATCACTCTACATTACTTTATTTCCTGTACATAGTTATAATATTTAATTGATAGAATTCTTTCTGTTTCTTTTTATTTTTAATAATGCCACGCTGTGATCAGAGATTTTGCTGAGATCGTGTTTCTTTCGATACCCAGCTTTATTTCTGATCAGGTTTTTCTTTTGGGAGAAAACTGATCTTTGTATGAATTTTTCTAGCCCCTACCTTGTTAATAAAGCTGCAGGCGAACCCTTCCTTGGGAATAAAGCTGCAGGCGAACACTACATGGGGAAGCAACTGTAGCTGGAGAAAACTATCTTGGAGAGCAGAACGCGACAGCGACATCTCGCAACAAGATAGTCTTAGAATTCCCACAAATACCGACAGCAACAGAAAGTTCCGCAGAGATTGGAAACCTCCCATAAGAATTGTGTGACTCCGACAAGAGGACTTAAAGCTGAGTACCTTTTTTTAACTTTATAATTTTTATACCGGTGACCAGCAGGGTCTCGGTCACAGCTTCAGAAAATTAATTTGGTTGCCTCTACATAATAGAATGATTTTTGTTAATTTTTTTTATCTGAATATACAGTGTATATAAAATTATTTGGTGAACTTTTTATTTCCTGTACCTTTCTGGGATGGGTGTGAGAGAAGAATGAACAGGCTGAGCAGTCGGGCAGAGCACCATTCTGATGGATGGAACGGTGGACGTTTTTCTTTTGAATATCCTAAGGGATGTTCGAGGAATTCCTCCCCTCGTTCCTCCCAGCAGTGTGGTGTTGCTAAATGCCCTGGTCTTGCTACGATCAGGACATTACACGGTTACATATGGAATTTTTAGATCAGTGTGCAGAGTTTGGTTTGATACATACCATGGTGCAGTAACTATTGTTCGAAGTATTTTGGATTGCGCTCTCTGGATAATCACGGTATTGGATTTGCAAGCATAGCCCCACAGTTCAATGCCATAAGTCCAGATTGGCTTTATCACTGCTTTATATATTAGCAATTTCTTTTCTATTGAAAGGTGGGATTTTCTTCCGATGAGCCAGTAAAGTTCTTTGGTTTTTAGGTCAAGTTGCATTCTTTTCTTTGTTATAATATGGTGTTTCAAGTTGAGTTTACTGTCAAAGTGTAGCCCTAGATATTTGACTTGATTACTTTGTGGTATTTTTATTTGATTGATGGTTACCGGTGGGCAGGTTCCAGTCCGGAGGGTGAATGTTATATGGGATGATTTTGTTTCGTTTACCTTAAACTTCCACTTCTTCAGCTATATTTCAAGTGAGTTTAGATGCTCTTGGAGATTTTGTGTTGCTGCAATAGGATCGTCATGCTTCGCAAAAATAGCAGTGTCGTCTGCAAATGTCCCGATGGTTGTTTTATCATTTGTAGGCAAGTCATATGTACACAGTATGTACAATAATGGCCCTAGTATGCTCCCTTGTGGTACGCCAGAGTGAATAGGCTTGTATTCCGAGACTTCTTCATTAACTTTTACTTTAAACTGCCGTTCGTGTAGGTAAGCTTTCAGTAGGTTGTAGTAACTTGCTGGGAGAATTCTTTTTATTTTGCATAACAAGCCTGGATGCCAGACTTTGTCAAAAGCCTGACTGATGTCTATAAAGGCTGCTGTGCAGTACTGCTGGTTTTCAAGTGACTAGTTGATGGCGTTGACTATACGATGGCATTGTTGTATTGTTGAATGGCTTTGTCGAAATCCGAACTGATGATCTAGGATCCAATTTTGTGGATTTATTTCTGCATTTATTCTGTTTAGGAGTCTTTCAAACAACTTGGAGATTGTTGGTAATAAACTGATAGGCCTATATGATGAGACATCTAGAGGGCTTTTGCCAGGCTTTATTTGTTTATAATTTAGTTTAACTATTCCCTTTTTGGGTATTTCTTTTAACATTTTTGCGGTTATCAGATCTTCACCTGGTGCCTTCTTTGGGTTTAGGGCGGCAATTACGTCTCTAATTTCTTTTGGAGTAAATGGTTTTATTCGGTCCTGTATCTGTAGTGGTTCTTCTAATATTTGGTTCGCTTCTGGTACTTGTTCGTCATTTAGTAGAGTAAAAACTTCTGCTAAATACTCAGCAAAGAGGTCAGCCTTTTTTTTATCACTTTTTGCCCATGATCCTGGTGGTGTTGAATTTTTACGTATTGGAGGTAATGCTGTTATTGGCTTTCTCTTACTTTTTATGGGCTTCCATATAGAGTTATCTTGTCTTGATAGATTGGTGATGTAATTCGTGAATGACTCATTTTTGACTTCTTGCAGCTTTGATTTTAATTTGTTGCTGATGCGATGGTATCTTGTTCTGCTGTCTGGTGTGTGTGTTCGTTGCCATGCAGATCTGGCCTTTCTTTTTTCAGCTACCAGTTTTTTGATTTCTAAAGGTATATTACTTATGTTTCTGTTGGGACTACTTTGTGGGGTAGCTGATTTAGCTGCATACTGTAGTATGTGTATAAATTTGTTATAGTCCTCTTCTATTTCTTCCGTTTTTTTTTCAGCCTCGTTGTTATTTCGATAGTATCGTGAATTATTTGTCGGTAAGTGTCCCAGTTTGTTTTATTGTTGTGCAGGTGGAGTTTTGGTTTTTTAGTCATAACTGTTGTACTTACCGTTGCTATTATTGGGCTATGGTCAGTAGTTAGGTCATAGTTTGGTGTTATTCTGTATAAGTTATACCGATACCGTTTGTTATGAAGAAGTCCAATAAATCTGGTTTTTTGTTGGGATCGGTCGGCCAGTATGTTGGTGTTCCCGTTGAGACAAATGAGTTATTCTTATTTTATATAACATGTGCCAGTTCTCTGCCTTATGTTGTTATAAGTCGTGACCCCCACAAGGTATGCTTGCTGTTGTAATCTCCTCCAGCAATGAATTTTGGTCCTAGGGTTTGGAAAAATTCTTCAGTGTTCTCGTTTTAGATTATGGCGAGGAGGGCAGTACACAGCTGTTACGTTGACATTATATGGAAGTGCTTCAACGCTTACTGTCGTTGCTTGGATGTGTTCTTCTTCGTACTTCAGTAGTTCATGATGTTTAATATTTTCTTTGATGAGTATTGCTGTACCTCCGTGGGTTGTGCCGCTAGGATGCTCAGTACGATATAGTTTATATTTAGGTATGTTAAAATAAGTTCTGTTTGTAAAGTGCGTTTCACTAATTAAAAATATGTCAATTTTATTTATGTCTAGAAATATTTTCACTTCTTCTGTATGGCTTGGAAGGCCGTTGGCATTCCATTGAGCTATTCGAAGAAACTTAGCCATTATTTCATTTTGTTGATAAGCATGGTAAGCATGTTGAGGACCATGCTATTTTGTTGGATTAGTTGGTTGAATAGATTCTTGAATTCTTCCAAAAACTCGTTTAACACAGTGGTTGTATCTTCTGTTTGGTTGTGTTTAGTTACTTCAGCGTAGCTCAAGCCCTGGGGCAGTGGATTGGATCGTTGTTGTGTGTTTCTTTTGTATATATCACTTGTGTAGATTGCTGATGGGTTTTGATGCGCTCCATTGTTTTTGTTGCTTCCTTTGGTAAGTTTCTTATAGTGGTCACATCCCTTATAATTGGCTGGGTGGCCTCCATTGCATAACGCACATATGGCTGGCGTTTCCTTGGACTTTTTGCACGTGGTGGTACTGTGTGAGCCTCCGCATTTTACACAGACGAATGGTTTATTACAGTATGATTTGGAATATCCGTATTGTTGGTACCTCGTGCACTGTATTATACTGTTTTTTTTTAGTTCGTGGAGGTTCTATGAGTACTACTCTGTTCTGTAGGCCTGTTATATTATAGACATCTTTATTGTTTTGCGCGGGTTCTAAATCTACAAAGAAGAGATTAAGTGGTTCTTTGCTTTTTTGTTGTTTTACATTGACCATGTTTCTCACTTTGTGCCCTAACTGAGATAGTCCGCTTTTATGTCATCAGTATTGGTTGAGCGATGTAAGTATCTGATCACGATTCTGTAGGATTGTTCTTCTTTTAGTTGGTACGTGTGATGGTATATATTTTTTTCCTTGAACTCCTTAACCAATTTTCAGTATATTTTTGGTGTTTCACAATTTATTTTGACAACGTTGTTTATTAAAGTTTTTGTCTGGTATTCTTCTTTTTCGCTATTTTTCTAATTGCTTTGTCATCTCGTTGAAATCCTGTACCCCGTGTACAAATATTGGTGGAGGTTTTGGTATGTTGTTGGTTTCTGCGTTTCCAGTATGTTCTTCTGTTTCTTTTGACAGCGGTTGGAATCGGTTACCTGTTTCAATTTCGCTTGGATTTTGTTTGTTGTTATGTATTTTCTTCCTTTTATTGCTTCCCATGACTTGCCATGCGTTTTTACTGTTTGTTTGATTTTCTTCTTCATCTTCGCTGGTTGATGTCATATAGTGAGTTTCTCTGTCTTCGATATTTGCACTATTTTTACTTGATGTCGGTATTTGCTACTGAACTGGTTGAGAGTAATAGTTTGTATTTACTGTCTGTATAGGAGTTGTATGATACTGTTGTTGCATAGTTGGCATATTCATGTTCATTGAATTTTCTGGTTGGTTCATCATTGTTGGCTGCCACTGTAGTTGGTTATTGGTTGCTTGTGTCATTTGTAGATTTATTGGATCACTCTGTATGTTTTGTTGTTGATAAACTGGCTGTCCATTTCTGAACCCAATAAGATTCCCCGAAGGGAACATATTGTTTTATTTTTCTCACTTATTGCTAATGGGTTTTTTATTGTTGTTGATAAGATAATTAGAATTCTTAATCGCCGGTTTTTCGGAGCGCTTTAACGATGTTTACACCTCGATGGCCCAGCGACGACTATAAATATCAAAGATGAAAATAAAAACGTAATTAAAGATTAAAATAAAACGTATTCAAGTGCAACTTAATTGAATTTAATAACTTTAAAATTATGTTACAAACAATATGTTACCATACTAATAAGTAATTAATATGGATAAATGAATTATTAAATTAAACAACTAATTTTAAAATCTACCCTAGAAATTTTTCTACCCTAGTAACTTTATTGTACCCAATTTTGTTAGTTAAATTGTATTTACGAGTAAGATCAGTTAATAACTTTTTAATTTACCTACATCTTGAGAACGTATAAAGTATGTTTTGAAACAAATGAACGTTATAGAAGTATTCTTCTTCAGCCTTCAGTAATCCAACTTTGGACATAGGCCTCCCCCAATTCAATCCAGTGTTGTCTATTTTGCGCCACCTGTTTCCAGTTGTGTCCTCCAAACTTCTTTATGTCATCGGCCCATCTCATTTGTGGCCTTCCTCTACTTCTTCTTCCTAACCACGGTATCCATTGTTGTATTTCGTGATTCCATCTTTTATCCTTCAGTCGGGCATTGTGTCCTTCGAAGCTCCATTTTAATCTGGCAGCATGTTCTCCTGCGTCTTTTACTTTGGTTTTGCTTCTAATCCATGTATTTGTTTTTTTGTCTATGAGCCTCACCCCGAGCATTGATCTTTCCATCGCTCTCTGTGCCTTTACTATTTTATTCATATTGGCCTTGGTGAGTGTCCACGTCTGTGAACCATACGTACGTATAGGGAGAATACACTGATCGTAAACTCTGGTTCTCAAATATTGTTCTATTTTAGCGTTTTTCAAGATTCAACTCAGTTTTTCAAATCCTGCCCACGCTAACCTTATTCTTCTAGTAATTTCGGCAGTTTGATTTTCTTTGTTAACTTTCATTATCTGTCCTAGGTAGATGTATTCGCTTACTGTTCCTAAATCTATGTCATTCAAAGTTATTTTTGTAATGTTCGGTGTATTCGTCATTACTTTTGTTTTTTCCAAGTTCATCTTAAGACCTACTTTTTCCGAAGCTTGAAATAGTTGCGTCATCATGGTCTGTAATTATTCGAAACTTGTAGCGAATATTACAATGTCGTCAGCATATCTCAAATGACTCAGTTTTCTTCCATTAACATTTATTCCTTTATCTACCCAGTTAATGTCTTTGAACACGTCTTCAAGTCCCAGTGTGAACAGCTTTGGTGAAATAACGTCTCCCTGGCGAACTCCTCTGTTGATTGGTATAGCTTTGGTTTTCTCATCTATTTGTATTTTCATTGTAGCTTTCTTATATTATGTATAAGCATTCTGTATCGAGAATCTTTCCTGCAGTTGTTCATAGCTCTCTCTATTGCTTAAAGTTCTATGGAGTCGAATGCCTTTTCATAATCAACGAAGCCAATGTATAAGTTCAAGTGATATTCATTGGCTTTCTCTATTAGCGTTCTGACTGTAAGAAGATGATCCGCTGTACTGTAACCCTTTCGGAACACTGCCTGCTCTACCGGTTGATAGCTATCAAGCTTCGACGATAGCCTATTAGTTATTACTCTCATAAACAGTTTGTACATTTGCCAATGTATAAGTTCAAGTGATATTCATTGGCTTTCTCTATTAGCGTTCTGACTGTAAGAAGATGATCCGCTGTACTGTAACCCTTTCGGAACACTGCCTGCTCTACCGGTTGATAGCTATCAAGCTTCGACGATAGCCTATTAGTTATTACTCTCATAAACAGTTTGTACATTTGGGACAACAGGGAAATTGGCCTATAGTTCTTCAGATCTCCCCTGTCTCCTTTGTGAAGGCATTCGTTGAAAAGATTTTTCAATTCTTCGAGAATAATTTCACTCCCCTCCTTGTAACATTTCGGCAAGTATTCCATCTGGGCCCGGAGCCTTATTGTTCTTTAGTTGTGCCATAGCTTGTTTTATTTCGAAGGATTCTATATTAGGGAGTAATTCTGAGTTGACATTTATTATCTTTTTCTTAAGATTTTCTTTTGCTGTGTTATCTGGGTCTTTGTTTGAGGAATATAAATCACGGTAAAATGTTTGTGTAACTTTTAGGATTTTGTTCTTTTCTCTTGTTTCTTTTCCATCTTTATCTTTTAATGAGATTATTAGAGGCTTTCCTATGTTTGGTCTTAAGGCCATCGGTACATAATTCGCAAATATTTTACGGGTATCCCTACTTTTTCTGTCTTTACACGGCCAATTACGTGTAGTAAAATTCACACTAGTATGGATATGTAAACATTACCATAATGTCATTCTACTTGAAAATGTCATCATTAATTTAAAGAGATGGCTTTTGCATGTTCTTGGATAACTATTATTTTTATAATTGCAAATTATTAATTCAGTTAATAAATGTGATAATTTTTTCACTAACTATGTATTCAGTGATTGTAATAATTTATATGTACAACAAAAACTAATACTTAATCGAGAAAAGAGGAAAAGTGTTTAAGTGATTTTTTAATAATATATTGTTACTATGGAACGCTTACAATTTTGAACATCTTTAACAACAAAATACTTGGATCACAGAATATATTATCCTATGTATTCTCCGCTTGGATCTTCCACAAATAATACACAATAAGTAACTTTTTATTAAGTTCACGTCTTAAATCAATTATTTATCAAATACACTATATTATATCAATATTATTTAATCAACAACTCAAAATATTCCTGATGCCATGTCAAATATTTAAAATTGCCACTGATTGTCACTGTCTGACTGACAGTATGCTGATAATATTCTATTCGACTGAGTGCGTTGTATGACAAAGATAGATTTGGAAATATTACCACGGACATTGTGTTCATTTTTTTCGAATCCTGAAAAAACCAATAAATATTTTTGAAAATTTTGAACGCAGAATTTTAAAAGAACTTGTTTTATCATTAAGGCCATCGGTACATAATTCGCAAATATTTTACGGGTATCCCTACTTTTTCTGTCTTTACACGGCAAATTACGTGTAGTAAAATTCACACTGGTATGGATATGTAAACATTACCACAATGTCATTCTACTGAAAATGTCATCATTAATTTAAAGAGATGGCTTTTGAATGTTATTGGATAACTGTTATTTTTATAATTGCAAATTATTAATTCAGTTAATAAATGTAATAATTTTTTCACTAACTATGTATTCAGTGATTGTAATAATTTATATGTACAACAAAAACTAATACTCAATCGAGAAAAGAGGAAAAGTGTTTAAGTGATTTTTTAATAATATATTGTTAGTATGGAACACTTACAATTTTGAACATCTTTAACAACAAAATACTTGGATCACAGAATATATTATCCTGATGTATTCTCTGCTTGGATCTTCCACAAATAATACACAATAAATAACTTTTTATTAAGTTCACGTCTTAAATCAATTATTTATCAAATACAATATATATCAATATTATTTAATCAACAACTCAAAATATTCCCGATGCCATGTCAAATATTTAAAATTGTCACTGATTGTCACTGTCTGACTGCCAGTATGCTGACAATATTCTATTCGAGTATGTATGTATATAAGTGCATTGTATGACAAAGATAGATTTGAAAATATTACCACGGACATTGTGTTTATTTTTTTCGAATCCTGAAAAAACCAATAAATATTTTTGAAAAATTTAAACGCAGAATGAAAGAATATATCATTACCGAGGGCCGGAAGTCCCTTAGAATAAATAAAAAGTTTTTTTTTAATGAGATATTTGAAATTCAAAACCACACTACATTTTCTCTTAGTTTTTCACCCCTGTAACTTATTAAAATAAACATTATAGAAGTTCTCATGGACTTTCGGCCCTCGCCAATAACGTAATCTTTCATTCTGCGTTTAAATTTTTCAAAAATACTTATTAGTTTTCTCAGGATTCGAAAAAAATGAATCCCCATTTGAATAGCATTGCAGCCGAAAATACGTACCCATCCTCGTGAGCATTTTAGGCCTCGATTCTTTTCTATAATTTTTTCTACCTTGTTTTCATTGTAGATCCTTAAGTCTTCCTTTACTCCCTTCTTTATCTGTTTATTCAATTCTTTGAAACCGTCGATGTTTCGCTTTCCTTCGCTTAGAAATAGACGTGTCTTTTCCAGGGCCGTAACTACGATGTTAAGGGCCCCGGAGCAAATGTGCTCTCGGGGCCCCCTACCGGGAGGTCTGGGAAATTTACCCCCAGCGCAAGGGGATCAGGAAAAATGTTTGATATTTAACCCCTTGAAAGCGCATTTTCTCTCCTATGTGAACACCACACTCTCTCCTTTCTTTTTTTTTTCGGAATATCCTGCAATAACTATAAAATTAGCAGCGCTAATGATTACAGCTTCATCTGTGTCTGACATTGCGGACGGATTATCAACGAATGCGTTCGTTCGCTACAATGTAAATGGTCTTACTTTGTACCGAACCAATAACCAAGCGAACACCTACGAATTCGTTCCTTCGTTCGTGTTTACTTGGATTTAAAAGCACCTTAAGGTGCCTTAAGCTACTGCAGTGTGAGCCAAGCACACTCAGTGAAGCTGGTCAGTGTACTGGTGGGACTAATCCTAATGTGCTCATTTTATCTTATGTATACTTTTCTTTTCAATATGTGGTTCCTTTCACGTACCAAGATGTGGTCTGGGGTAAATTGATTAAGACAAAGTAGCTGAGACCTGGAGTCCCTATTCCGGTTGCATTTTAGTTTTTATTTCGCCAAAATAACTAATTTCCTCAGTCACAATCTATATGTTTACGAAAGGTCTCAGCTTAGCCCGGGCCCCCCTCTTCCAATGGCATTTTTTTAGGTTTTATTACGCCGAAATAACTAATTTCTTAAGTAATAATTAAAATTTTTATGTTAAGGTCTCGGGGCCACATCTTAGCTCAGGCCTCAGGGGCCCTGTTTTGTTCCAATTGCATTTTATAGCCCGATCAAAGAACAATCTGACCCAAAAAAAAATAAAGGAAGGATGAAAATTTGCGACTGGGTAGTTGAAATTGTCTATTATTATATAAGAAAAAATTTACAATTCTACATCCCCTCCATTTTTCAAAAATGGAGGGGAATACCCCCTCTCCAAGGTGAAAAATATACATTCAAAATAAATCCGGAATTCCATAAAATGACTAATTCTAAGCAACTTTTGTTCTATAGAGTTTTTTCCCTAAGTCAATACTTTTCGAGTTATTTGCAAGTGAATATGTTCATTTTTAAAAGAAAAAATAAACATGTTTTTGGACTGTTTTTCGGAGATAACTCAAAAAGTAAGTATTTCAGAGAAAAAAATATTCTTAGCAAAAATATAGCTTATAAAAAACTGAACAAAATGGTGTATGCTTGAGGTCTGCATACCCAGTAGAAACAGAGTTGTAGCTAATGAAAAGTAGTTTCTTTTTCATCAAATTCCAAATCGAAAATTTAATGTAAAATAACCCAACAACGGAGCACTTTTCGGGAAAAATTCATTTCAACTTTTTTAAAGTAAAAAAAGGTTTCTTTTTGTTTTTTAAAAAACTTGTAATATTAAAAGTAAGTGAGTTACGCTCAAAATATTGTTGGTCACTTTTATTTTTTGGTAAAAAAATCGCAAAAATCACCCGCTAATTAGCATCACAAATAAATTTTATCATTACCACTTCACAAGTTACTTTGCGTATGTATTATTTATATGATCTGTAAGTTTCATCGGTTCAAAGTGCTTATTTTTGAAAAAGGTTTAGGCAAATTTTGAACAGCCATAGCATAACCAATTTTTGTCTAACAAAAAACAAAAAAAAATATTCAGAAAAGCAAAACGTACATTTTATGACTCTTTAAGATTTTTGGTATTACTAATAATTTTTAAGTTAATTCCATGAACAATTCCATTTTTTTTTCAAAATTAAAAAAAATGTTTTATTTTAAACCCAATTTTTTTTTAAAATGAGCACTTTGAACCAGTGAAACTTATAGATAATATAAATAATACATAAGTAAAGTAACTTGTGAAGCGGCAACGATTAATTTTATTTGGGAAGCTAATTAGGGGGTGATTTTCGCGATTTTTGTACCAAAAAATAAAAGGAACCAAAAATATTTTGAGCGTAACTCACTTATTTTTAATGTTAAAAGTTTTTTTAAAAGACAAAAATAAACCTTTTTTTAAACACTTTAAAAACGTTGAAATTAATTTTCCCCGAAAAGTGCTCTGTTTTTTGGTTATTTCACATTGAAATATTCGATTTGGAATTTGACGAAAAAGAACCTACTTTTCATTAGCTACAACTTTGCTTATACTGGGTGTGCAGACCTCATGCGTACACCATTTTTTTTTTAATTTTTAATAAGCGATATTTTCACCATATTTTTTCGCTAGAGTACTTACTTTTTGAGTTATCTGCGAAAAACCGTCCAAAAACATGTTTTCTTTTTGTTAAAAATGAACATATTCACTCGCAAATAACTCGAAAAGTATTCACTTAGTGAATAAACTCTACAGAACAAAAGTTGTTTAGAATTAGTCATTTTATCCAATTCCGGGCCTTTTTTGAACGTACATTTTTTCACTCCCGAGAAAATATTTTTCAGCCCGTATTTTCCAATTTTTATAAAATGGAGGGGATGTAGAATTGTAAACTTTTTCTTATATAATAGTAGACAATTTCAACTACTTATTCCCAAATTTTCATCCTTCCTTTATTTTTTGGAGGTTTTCGTAAAATTTTGTGTTCCCTTATCGGGCTATTAGTCTAAAAGACTAATTTCCCCAGTGAAAAATTAAAACTATGTTGCGGTCTTTTTAAAATTGTGTCAGTTGAAAATATTTCGTTGGGATCGGCTTTTAAAATACATATTTTTATTTTCCTCGTTAAAATCTATGCACTGGGCCCCCCTTGGTCGGGGGCCCCGGGGCACTGCCCCGGTTGCCCCAATGGTAGTTAGGGCCCTGCTCTTTTCCATCAACCGTTTTGTTCCAACGCTTATTTTGTCTTCTTTACTTTTCGTTTTCTTTGCCACAGTCAGGCCTGCTTTCAAGAGCTTTCGTTGCATTTCTCTATATATTGTGTTCATGTCGGTATTTTCTTGTTGATAATATCCTACAAATTCTTCTCTTAAGACTTCTCTGTACTCATCTCCCTTCTGTCGGATTTTAGTTTGATCTATCTGATTATAATTATGTGGCATGTTTCTACGGGTTTTGGTCTGTTTAAAAACAATCCTTGCTCTTAAAAGACGATGATCGCTGCCAGTTGTGAATTGATTGAGAGCAGTTATGTCTTCAAAAATGTCTTTGTTCCCACATAACAAGTAATCGATCTCGTTTTTCGTCTTTTTATCGGGAGATATCCACGTCCATTTTCGGTTTGCTTGTTTTTTGAAATATGTGTTCATGGCATATAAATTTTGTTGTTCTAAGAAGTTATATAATTTTTCTCTTCTTGCATTTCGTGTGCCATAACCATGCATCCCTATTTTAGTTTCAGTATTTTCTTCTTTTTCCATTCCATTTTGTTTCAAGTCAACGTGTTTTGTTTTGAGGGGTATATTGGCATTAAAACACCACGCTTGCCGGACGGGTTGGTGAGTGTTCGCAGTATCACAGCCGGTTAAATCAATATCAGATTGTCGCCTGCGACTTTGTGGAACCGCATCTGTCAGGAATCTTATGCCACAGCCACGGGCCACTAATGACACAGCTGCTGACCTATCATGTCTGGATCAGACGCTACATTTGATTTTACACGAACCCTAAAATCGGGGGTCGCCACTTCCGCCATACACACCGTACTGAAGATGTTCTTCTCCGCCGTGGATACCGTTGTGGTCTTCAGGGACAAGGGACCCTAAGCAGGTACTAGTTTCCCGGGTCAGGAAACTCCTGGAATCTGCGGAGGGCAGGGATTGATTCACTTTCCCTGGTAGGACTGTCCAAAGGGGTTCCTACCCGCTACCACACTATAGAAGTATATTATGAAGTAAATAGTATCTATGTAGTCGTGTCACAAAAGCTGCTAATAATTTCTAATGGTTTAGCCCAAAACAATGTCATATCCACCAATTATTCGGTTAAAAAATTAAAATTTAAAATATAAAAAATTGTTACAAAAATTTCAACTACAAAAGTATTACCAGCTTTTGTGACACCAGTTATACTATTTATATTAATAAATAATTTGGCTGATACATTTAACATTCATTTGTTTCAAAGCATACTTTATAATTATGTTCTCAAGATGTAAGTAAATTTAAAAGGTAAATTAAAAGTTTAACTGATCTTACTCGTAAATACAATATAACTAACAATTAATTTGGTACAGGAAAGTTGCTGTGGTAGAAAAATTACTAGGGTAGATATCAAATTTGGTTGTTTATTTAATTTAGTAACTAATTTATGCATTCATTAGTGGTAAAATACTTTTTGTAAAATAATTTTAAGTTATTAAAGTCAATTGAATTGTACTAGTACACGATTTATTTTAATCTTTAATTACGTTTTTATTTTTATATTTGATATTTTAATGTATGTTTCTAAAACCAGATTATAATTATTTTTTTGCAAAAAATTTTTTTAATAAAAAATCCGCGAAAACGTAATATCTATAGTTTTTTTTTAAATATCTACAAAACTATGGTAAGTACATGCTAGGTACATACAAACTTGTACAGGATTATCAGCATCCAAAATAAGAGCAAAACATATTCATTTAATTTTTAAATGTCTTATAAAACAAACATCACGTTTGTTGTTAAATAATTAGGTGACACCGATTACTCAACACAAGTGCACTAGTTTTCAATAACGCTTTGTCAGCTATTCAATATTATTCTTAATCCACGGCCAGGTCGTATCAGCATTAAAAACATCAACACAGTTTATTTATAGTTACAGAAAAGCATCGCGGATCATTCTATTTCATTCTTTTATCAATTCGTAATCGTGATTCAGATACATCATTAGATAGTTATACCTCAAGCCCACCAACTCGTTACAGATATATTTAGAAGTGATCAATAAATATAGTATGAACAAATAGTGTTTTACCAAATCAACGCTCTCCTCAGGGTAACTACTCCGTAAAATAACCAGTTTCTTTATATGGCGACCTGAGAGACGAACTGGACTTCTGAGGCAAGGAACAGGAAAGATGGCGAGGTTCTATAATTGGAAGAGAAGAAAATTGGTAGATGGAGTATGAGATGGATTTGGAGAGACCTAGCAACAGGGTAGAAATAGTAGACGTCGGCAGGAAAGAAGTTCGGAGTCATGGGACCACGCCCACCTTCAAGAGGACATGGTGGAAATGGACAATAGTGAACAAAAGTGTAATCGTGAGTAACTTTTAAGCTATTTTTTTCATTGCATACAGTCTAACATACACGAATAATTTTCTTTTTAGTAAATATAATGTAAATACATAAAATTTTGGGATAATTTAAAATTAATTATTTTTAAATATAAAAACGTATTAGTAAATTAGGTAAACTTTTTGAAATTTCCATAAGTAGAGTTTTGAATAAGTAAATTAGTTTTTTTTTACTGCAAAATAGAGATTATTAAGTTATATTTTTTAAGAGGATGGGTACGCATTTTTGGCTGCAATGCTATTCAAATGGGGATTCATTTTTTGCGAATCCTGGGAAAATTAGTAAGTATTTTTGAAAAATTTAAACGCAGAATGAAAGATTACGTTATTGGCGGAGGCCGAAAGTCCCTAAGAACTTCCATAATGTTTATTTTAATAAGTTACAGGGGTGAAAAACTAAGAGAAAATTTAGTGTGATATTTAATTTAAAATATCTCATTCAAAATAAACTTTTTATTTATTCTAAGGGACTTTCGGCTCTCGGTAATAATATAGTCTTTCATTCTGCGATTAAAATTATCAAAAATATTTATTGGTTTTTTCAGGATTCGAAAAAAATTAACAAAATGTCCGTGGTAATATTTCCAAATCTATTTTTGTCATACAACGCACTCAGTCGAATAGAATATTATCAGCATACTGTCAGTTAGACAGTGACAATCAGTGGCAATTTTAAATATTTGACATGGCATCGGGAATATTTTGAGTTGTTGATTAAATAATATTGATATAATATAGTGTATTTGATAAATAATTGATTTAAGACGTGAACTTAATAAAAAGTTATTTATTGTGTATTATTTGTGGAAGATCCAAGCAGATAATATATAGGATAATATATTCTGTGATCCAAGTATTTTGTTGTTAAAGATGTTCAAAATTGTAAGCGTTCCATAGTAACAATATATTATTAAAAAATCACTTAAACACGTTTCCTCTTTTCTCGATTAAGTATTAGTTTTTGTTGTACATATAAATTATTACAATCACTGAATACATAGTTAGTGAAAAAATTATCACATTTATTAACTGAATTAATAATTTGCAATTATAAAAATAACAGTTATCCAAGAACATTCAAAAGTTCTCTTTAAACTAATGATGACATTTTCAAGTAGAATGACATTCTAGTAATGTACATATCCATACCAGTGTGAATTTTACTACACATAATTTGCCATGTAAAGACAGAAAAAGTACGGATACCCGTAAAATATTTGCGAATTATGTACCGATGGCCTTAATGATAAAACAAGATTTCTTTGTGCAATGCGTTAGCACATGAAACAATTAAAATTATTATTCAACTGTCTACAATTACATAATATGTAAATAAGTGTCTAGTTACATGAATGTACTATTTACATGTAAGAAGCGACGAGAAAAAATGCAAGATAATGCCTTTATGGTGCGTAAGGTATTTATATTTACGTCCGATTGACCGTGAAAGCACGAGTTATAATTATGAAGGAATCTGCTAAAAAGCAAAAAGCAAAAATTTAAATGGTCAACTGGAATTTTGTACAAGGAAATGTGTAGAAAAACTTTTTGCGATGAGTCAATAGAGTCAATTGAATATGAATCATGTAAGATGAACATAAAAGGAATATTTTATTGAAAATAATTTCCACGGAAAATATGAGTTCGAAATAACGGAGACTAATGAAGAAAGAATCAAGATTTAGGGTGTTTTTTTTTACCAATGACAAGACAAAGAAACATTAAAGACGAAAATTAAAAATATGACTATGGAAAAAAAAGTAAATTATTTATATACAAGGATATACAAGAATTTTTATACAATGATTTTGTGAAGAAAAGAAAGTAATGATGTAAGAAGAAAAATAAAGACAAAACAAGTTATAACGACGTAGTGTTATAGTTAGTTCGAAATAACGGAGACTAATGAAGAAAGAATCAAGATTTAGGGTGTTTTTTTACCAATGACAAGACAAAGAAACATTAAAGACGAAAATTAAAAATATGACTATGGAAAAGAAAGTAAATTATTTATATACAAGGATATACAAGAATTTTTATACAAGGATTTTGTGAAGAAAAGAAAGTAATGAGGTAAGAAGAAAAATAAAGACAAAACAAGTTATAACGACGTAGTGAAGTTTTATATATATGACAAAAAATCCCATTTGAGGGAAAAGAAAAAGAAGATTGAACATTAAGACTTAAAAAGTTACCCTAGAGAAAGACAAGGTATTAAGGATAATTTGAAGAATATTGAATGTCAAAAGATATGGAAAAATAGAATAATTGAAGAGAATCTTGTACCCACGGTACAAACAGTTCCAGTACCTACAATAAAAAGTACTATTTAAGAAGAATACTTTGTATTGCTTCAAGTAAAATATAGGTAATTAGTATAATATAAAGTTACTTTAAAGTTTTATAATATAACTTTAAATTTATATAATGTAAATATACTTTGGATGAATACACAAGTCAAGTCATGTAAGACTGTATTACAATTAGAGAAATAGAGACTTTTTCATTGTGACGTTAGATAAAGTGACTAATTGCGCGAACTAAGTGAGAAAAAACTAATATTTAATAGATAGGAAAAACTCATATTATATATTTAGCCAGTGGCGGCTCATACCACTTTAAGAAGGTAGTGCCACAACTCGGGCAGCCGCCAAAATTTTTAGTGACGGATTCACGATATTGTCAAAAAAAGGTATACTGCCAACAAAAACTAAAAAAAATACGCGCGGATACTTTTATCTTATGTACATATCTTAAGTTTATTGATCTGAGGTGCCAAGCAATTGTCCAACATTGATCAAAACAGTTCCGTAAATTAATTAATAATAAAAACCTCTTAACCTACCACCAGCATTTACTGCTGATAGTGCTTGAAAATTGTTATTACGATTTAGTCTCTATTTACCAATTTATAAAAATAATACTATTTCATTATTCACACACATGCACAAATTTTTGTAATGTCACTTTTAAAGTTTACGATATATGAAGTTCATTCTTCTATTTTTTGGTTGCAAAGTTTTCAATGACTTTATAATTAAAATTATCAATACAATTTACAAAATGCTTTTCTGCAGATAGCATACCTAAAGCACTAGGTTTCCATGTAAACATCGAAAAACAGCGTTCTGCTTCAGATGTTGATATAGGAATGGTAACTAAAATACTTAAAAGTTTAATAGTTTCTTCAAATGTGCTTTTTGAACCTTCCCTCTACAATAAAACCGATAGCGAAACAGCCCCAGAGGTAGTACTTAATTCGTCTCGCTAATACAGTACCTACTTCTAATTCAGTTTTAAACCGAGTTTTGCTTAAAAATTAAAATTGTCTTCATGGTTCATTAAGAAATGATTCGGAGAACTGATGCTTATAAGCAGAAAACTTCTCCGACATAAATAAATTAGAAGCAACTAAATGTCCGGAGAAGGTAGACCTTTGAAAGATCTGGTACTTTGAATAATATGAACCTTTAAGTCGTTGTCTAATTCGGCGCTAAAATTTACCAGCTCCTTAAATATGCCTCTATTTTCTGAATTTTCTTTTTCGTCGTGACCTCTTAAAGCTAACTCGAAAGCTCCACATTTATAGTGTCCACTTATAACATTTGTAGTTTTTTTTTTCTAGCGAAAAACCACCAAAAAAATTTTTAAAATACTAATCTTTATTGTCAATTAATAAATTAAACTTAAGAAATAATCAAAATATTATCAAAATACCCACGATCATGATGCACCAAAAGTTTAATTATAAATACAAAAACTTTTTAACAGAAAATATACATAATAAAAGCGACAAACCAGCACGTAAAGAAACTCAAAATAAATAGACCTGGCTTCATACCCTCGTGCCTGGCACAGAGATTCTAATGTTAAGGTATACTAATAGTCCAATATAGCTCTTTCTCTGTCACTTACATATAATGCTCGTAAAATATTTCTCTCTTTACTCGTGCCAGTACTGACTTCGGCGCGAAGGAGATTCTCCTGTCGAATAATCTCCGCTGTCGGCAGGGATTGTATTGCGCCCATAGTTGCCATATTTTATATAATTTATGAAGATCAAAAGAAATACACACAAAAAAATTAATAGGAATTAAAGAGTTTTGAAGATAAAAAATATGTTTATGGATAGTTAGCAAGGTAGTGCCATGGCTCTATGGCACTACCTCACGGGCCGCCACTGTATTTAGCGTATATTTACAAGTTTTCGTTCGTAATCCTTTTTATGTAAATATTTTATGGGTCCGCGGCCCACAGAGACAGATTTAGTACTAGCATTTCAATTTTTGTCCTAGAGACAGATTTAGTAGTTTTTTTTTTATTATCTGCCTTTATTGACAATCAGATATAAAACAAACATCTATAAGTCAATTTGTTGGTCTTACATTAAATTAAATTAATGTAAATGTGGTGACGTGGAGAGGTAAACATCCAGCGATGTTTCCTCAGTTACCTCTTAGGTCGGAGGGCCAGCTTCTTCTGAGTCTTCTATTGTGGACAGGTTGCAGTAGTGGATGAAGTAGTGGATTAGGATGGTCTTCTAGTTTGTTGTGGTGTTTTCTGTTGTTTTCTCGGATGACTTCGGTTACATATGGAATTTTTAGATCTTTGTGTAGAGTTTGGTTTGATACATACCATGGTGCATTAACTATTGCTCGAAGTATCTTGAATTGCGCTCTCTGGATAATCACAGTATTGGATTTGCTAGCACAGCCCCACAGTTCAATGCCATAAGTCCAGATTGGCTTTATCACTGCTTTATATATTAGCAATTTGTTTTCTATTGAAAGGTGGGATTTTCTTCCAATGAGTCAGTAAAGTTCTTTGGTTTTTAGGTCAAGTTGCATTCTTTTCTTTGTTATATGGTGTTTCCAGTTGAGTTTATTGTCAAAGTGTAGCCCTAGATATTTGACTTGATTACTTTGTGGTATTTTTATTTGATTGATGGTTACTGGTGGGCAGGTTCCAGCCCGGAGAGTGAATGTTATATGGGATGATTTTGTTTCGTTTACCTTAAACTTCCACTTCTTTAGCCATATTTCAAGTGAGTTTAGATGCTCTTGGAGATTTTGTGTTGCTGCAATAGGATCGTCATGCTTGGCAAAAATAGCAGTGTCGTCTGCAAATGTCCCGATGGTTGTTTTATCATTTGTAGGCAAGTCGTATGTATATAGTATGTACAATAATGGCCCTAGTATGCTCCCTTGTGGTACGCCAGAGTGAATAGGCTTGTATTCCGAGACTTTTCATTAACTGTTACTTTAAACTGCCGTTCGTGTAGGTAGGCTTTCAGTAGGTTGTAGTAACTTGCTGGGAGAATTCTTTTTATTTTGCATAACAAGCCTGGATGCCAGACTTTGTCAAAAGCCTGACTGATGTCTATAAAGGCTGCTGTGCAGTACTGCTGATTTTCAAGTGACTGGTTGATGGCGTTGACTATGCGATGGCATTGTTGTATCGTTGAATGGCTTTGTCGAAATCCGAACTGATGATCTGGGATCCAATTTTGTGGATTTATTTCTGCATTTATTCTGTTTAGGATAAGTCTTTCAAGCAACTTGGAGATTGTTGGTAATAAGCTGATAGGCCTATATGATGAGACATCTAGAGGGTTTTTGCCAGGCTTTGGTATCACAATTATTTGTCCAATTTTGAGTGCTTTGGGCCAGTAGTCACATCTAAGTATTGCATTGAATATGTGCAGTAGTTTAACTATGCCCTTTTTGGGTATTTCTTTTAACATTTTTGCGGTTATCAGATCTTCGCCTGGTGCCTTCTTTGGGTTTAGGGTGGCAATTACGTCTCTAATTTCTTTTGGAGTAAATAGTTTTATTCGGTCCTGTATCTGTAGTGGTTCTTCTAATATTTGGTTCGCTTCTGGTACTTGGTCGTCATTTAGTGGAGTAAAAACTTCTGCTAAATACTCGGCAAATAGGTCAGCCTTTTCTTTCAAAAAGGAAACGAAAGAGCCGACTCACTTGCGAGAGAGGGTTCGGCTGTCCCCCTTACTGGGCCTGAGCCTGGCCTAGGGGTGACCAAATCGGCTGTCAAAGGAGCTGTTGCTAAATGGATCCTTGCGCAGCACACCCGACACTGGAACGATATTTCGGGACAGCGGCACAGCAAGTTAATGATGGGGCGACCAAACCCCTCGTTAACCGACGAGGCCCTACGACTCGGAAGGAAAAAGCTTAGGGCGGTAACTGGCTTACTAACCGGACACTGCACCCTAAGAAAACACCTGCACAACATGGGGATCTTTCACGGAGACCCTGTTTGCAGGAGATGTGGGGAGGCAGATGAAACTGCCTCACATGTCATATTTGACTGTCCAGCCCAAAC
The DNA here is from genome assembly GCF_917563875.1 of Diabrotica virgifera virgifera. Lineage (NCBI taxonomy): Eukaryota > Metazoa > Arthropoda > Insecta > Coleoptera > Chrysomelidae > Diabrotica > Diabrotica virgifera. Next base: position 142,306,054 of record NC_065444.1, on the reverse strand, counting down.
CCGATGGCGACTGCAATACGAACCTAAGTGTCAGAAGTCAGGTAAAGAACCTAATAAAGGGTCTTGTCCTGCTAGCTGAGAGAATGGACCTCTTATAGGTAACAGACGACTTAACTTCAAGTTAAGTAATCCCGAACCCATTGGGGACAAAAACCCAATGATGGTTAACCCGAGACCGAACGGTGTGCAATAAGCCTACTCAGGCTGCAGTACGGGCCCCATGGCCACCCGGTTCGATCTAACAATAAAAAAAAAAAGATGTCTATAAAGGCTGCTGTGCAGTACTGCTACCACTCAACAGGCATTTGCTAGAGTATTTTTCAAGGCTCAGCAAGGCCGTGTTGATGGGCGATCTGAACTGTAGACACACACAGTTTGGTGATCACCGTCAAAACCCAGAAGGCATCCGCCTTACGGATTTTCTACTAGACCTTCCAATCTCTCGAATCACCAACACTGAATACACGTTTCTGAACGCTGCTGGGGCCTCTATTGTCGACCACATCCTAGTTACTAGTAACATTCTGGATCGGTTTGAGGATAGATGCCACATCGGTGACTCAATAACGTCAGACCACGTACCACTTCTTGTCAACACTGACATACTAACTCCAAAACAACCCAACCCTCCAAGAACTATAAGAGACTATCGTCACGCTAACTGGACTGAATTCAAAAATTTCATCACTCAAAATCTTCCAATGTTAGGCGAACTCGACACTAACGATAGTATCGACACCAGTGCAACCGAAATTGAGAACCTCATCACCGAGGCAATCACGCACGCAATTCCACTCAAACAAATAACCTACACATCATCGGCACTACCTCAATACATCATTGCCAAAATCCAACAAAAAAGACGTCTTCTACGTCAATATAAGGCCAACAGAAATCCACTAATCAAAACAGAATACAACCGAATCTGCGCCAGGATAAAGAGAGAGATATCTGACCTAACGGCTCGCCGGTGGGAAGATACTACCTCAAAACTGGACTACAGAGACGGAAGTAAATTCTGGCACAAATTCAAAGTCCTAACAAAACAAAAACTATCTCAACCTTCACATCTGTTGGTCAACAATCACATAGTCAATTCCCCAGAAGGGAAAGCTGAAGCATTCAAAAATTCGCTTCAAAACAACTTTCAAACCCCAGACAACCCGAACTTTGATCACTTATTTAAACTCAACACAGAATACATAGTAAATGTTACTCTCAATCACCACGTTCCAGTCTATGATCCTATCATGGACCCCCTCACAAACAGGGAAACGGAGAGCTTTTGCCAAATAGGTAAAAACAGCGCTCCCGGACCTGATGGAATCAACCGAAGATGCCTCAAAAAACTTCCAGAGAGTATCATCCCTCTTCTAACTAAAATATTCAATGCATGTCTCAAAAACAGCCACTTCCCTACTCCTTGGAAAGTGGCCAATACCATCATGCTTTTGAAAAAAGGCAAACCCCCAACCAACGTGGAATCCTATAGACCAATCTCTTTAATCAACACTCTGGGTAAAGTTCTTGAGCTAATCCTAAAAGAGAGGCTCAATAACTTTCTCGAAAACCACAATATCATACCAAAATTTCAATACGGATTCCAGTCAGGTAAATCTACCAAACATGCAATAACTGATTTCACTACTAAAGTTACTCAAACCATCAACGATGGTTCATTCGCCATAGCCACATTCCTGGATGTGCAGAAGGCTTTCGATCAGGTCTGGCACGACGGGCTTGTTCGGAAACTTCTGGACATCGGGCTACCATTACAATTTATCAAAATTGTACACTCATACCTCCACAACCGAACTGTCAGAGTGAAAATAAGTGATCAAAAGTCCACCCCCTTCACTCCACAAGCTGGAGTCCCCCAGGGTTCAGTCCTAGCACCGCTGTTGTACATCATCTACAACAGCGATATTACTAACCAAAATATCCCAGGCACTCGGCTGTTTCTCTATGCAGACGACACGGCTCTGCTCACAACAACCTCTCGATACAACCCAAGACTCCTCTTCAGAAGAGCCCAGGCTCTGTTGGACGGGGTTGGTGAATGGTGTTGTAAGTGGAGAGTCACGCTGAACGCGAACAAAACAACAACAATTGTGTTTCGCGCCCCTTCTGTGTCACATAGAATCATAATTAATGAAGACGACCAATATCCTCTGAGACTGTTGGGAGAAAGGCTTGTTGTTAGCCCGACTGCGAACTATTTAGGAGTTCTGTTCATCAGGACTCTTAACTGGGACGCAGATCTAAAGGCAACTTTAGATAGGGTAAGGAACAGGGCCAGACTTCTCAACCCTCTCTCTGGACGAATTGGCAAGACACACAAGAAGACTCTCATTCACACTTACAAGACCTTTATTCGACCCGTCATGGAGTACAAATCTTGCCTCTACTCTCTTTGCGCTAGATCAAAACAAGAGAGGTTGTTGAGCGCTGAACGTAGAATCTTGCGTAGATGTAACTATGAGCACTGGCGATATCCCTCAAACGAAATCCATAACATCTCGAACATCCCCAAAATCACCGAGAGAATAAACTCTCTGAACAGGAACTTCACAATCAAAGTAATCAACGGCCCCCCCTCCGACACACAAGAATCTCTCAAATGTTCCTGTTCATCTTCCGGCCACGTACTCCACCGAAAGCCCAAACACAAAAAGATTCATTTACCGTCCGCTCTAATGCAAACATTGCATTGACGAACTCCCGGTGGAGTACGAAAACATCCTCGAGGCTACCCCGTTAGCCTTCCGTACCCACCTTTAACACATCCTCTTCCCTACCCCGAACAGGGAGAAGTTGGTTTTTTGCGGTTTCCCAACTTCATTGCACAATTATACCTGTTCGCCCCAAGAAAATAGCCGCAACTATTTTCACCACTCGAACGCTCACTGACCACGCTGCGCTCAAAGCCACCTCCTGACCGCCGACGAGGGACGCAGGTTCGCCTGTCGTTGTACAATGGTTTCTAGGGAGACTGGTCGAGAGCAAAGCACGGACAGTACACATAAATGTCTATGGAACCAACAACAATCCATCAAACTTTCTTCTCTGTTGACTTCTTAGCCTTCTGGACACCACCGTCCGGCATAACCCAGGATCCAAAAAACACCAGGATACGACGCTTGCCCCAGTGTGTTTTTCGGACTGTTTGCTTTTGCTGCCAACATTTTACATTCACTACAAACCCTGAAGAGGACAAAATCCTAAACGGGGACACACATTGAACGCATTTCCACATAGCAATTTATCCTATACAAGCAAATCAAACAATGTGATGATGATGACTGCTGATTTTCAAGTGACTGGTTGATGGCGTTGACTATGCGATGGCATTGTTGTATCGTTGAATGGCTTTGTCGAAATCCGAACTGATGATCTGGGATCCAATTTTGTGGATTTATTTCTGCATTTATTCTGTTTAGGATAAGTCTTTCAAGCAACTTGGAGCTTGTTGGTAATAAGCTGATAGGCCTATATGATGAGACATCTAGAGGGTTTTTGCCAGGCTTTGGTATCATAATTATTTGTCCAATTTTGAGTGCTTTGGGCCAGTAGTCACATCTAAGTATTGCATTGAATATGTGCAGTAGTTTAACTATGCCCTTTTTGGGTATTTCTTTTAACATTTTTGCGGTTATCAGATCTTCGCCTGGTGCCTTCTTTGGGTTTAGGGTGGCAATTACGTCTCTAATTTCTTTTGGAGTAAATAGTTTTATTCGGTCCTGTATCTGTAGTGGTTCTTCTAATATTTGGTTCGCTTCTGGTACTTGGTCGTCATTTAGTGGAGTAAAAACTTCTGCTAAATACTCGGCAAATAGGTCAGCCTTTTCTTTATCACTTTTTGCCCATGGTCCTGGTGGTGTTGAATTTTTACGTATTGGAGGTAATGCTGTTATTGGCTTTCTCTTACTTTTTACGGGCTTCCATATAGAGTTGTCTTGTCTTGATAGATTGGTGATGTAATTCGTAAATGACTCATTTTTGACTTCTTGCAGCTTTGATTTTAATTTGTTGCTGATGCGATTGTATCTTGTTCTGCTGTCTGGTGTGTGTGTTCGTTGCCATGCAGATCTAGCCTTTCTTTTTTCAGCTACCAGTTTTTTTATTTCTAAAGGTATATTACTTATGTTTCTGTTGGGACTACTTTGTGGGGTAGCTGATTTAGCTGCATACTGTAGTATGTTTATAAAGGGCCTAGCCGGGTAAGATGGTGAAAAGTGCCCCCAGCTCGATTTAAATTCCATATAGGCCACTTTTTAGCACATATAGAGGAACTCACTTTCTGAAATTTTTAACCCCCTAGGTGGTCACGTGACCCCCCTAGAGCCTAATTAGGCATTTTAGGTTTTTATTTTTTATCTCAGCCGCATCAAGAGCTAGCCAAAAACTGTATTTAAAAAAGTTGTAAGTTTCAAAAAGATCT